>NW_006263788.1:197625-199790 GCF_000469605.1 Apis dorsata | reverse complement strand
GGGCTTCTCGAGCCCCCTTTCTGCCTTCTTTCCCCGCCGTCTCCTCCCCGTCTTTCTTCGATACCGTTGCATCGGCTATTGCACAAACCGCTCGCTTCTTGCCTCGGAGACCCGGAACTCGAGGAGTTCTCAAGACGACGAGCCTTTCAGCTCCCAAGTATGCCAACCAGGAAAAAAGAGAATCTATTTCGATAAACCCTCTCCCTCCCCTCCTTGTAATCGGTCTCGGATTATTAAACGTCCGGATGACGGGGGATGAAGTTTAAAGTAATAAGCCTCTTCTTCCCTTTTCTTCTTCTTCTTTTTCTTCTTCTTCTACTTTTTTTTTTTACCCTTTGCGCCTTGGTAGGTTCTTTCCTTTGCGCGGGAGCAGAGATTATTCTTATCGCGTTAACGATCAAATATCGTCGATGCGATATCGTCCCCGCCGATTGCATAAGATATTTTTGCGCGCGCGATCCGACGCGACCCAATTCGCGAGGTGGCCAGTGGAGCGAGGCGAAACTCGCGTTTTCGCGTACTTTACCGGTTAAGTCATCGAGCCATCCACCTCTCGAGCTCTCTCTGTCCGGTGGACGCGGAGGTTGCAACTCGGTACATTCAATAACGACCTTTCCTTTGCAAACGAGAGAGGTCTATTTATACGCCTCGCAGGATTTATACAGCGACTGCCAATGTCAACATGTTCGATTGTGCGCGGGAAACGAGCCACTTTCAACGCGTGAAAACGTGGATTCTCCGAGTGATTTAACCTGTCCCGTTTTATCATATATATATATATAATTTCTTCCCTAATAATTTATCTATAGTCGTCTCTTCGTCGCCACGTTGAAATATTTATTATCTAGAGAAAATTATCTTCACTCCCGATCAAGCAATTTATTTTCGATCTATCGGATAATATCGATTATTGGAATCGATATCGAACTCAAAGAAAGAAAAAAAAAAAAAGAAAAAGGAAGAAAAAAATGCACCACGCTGCGATTAGATTGATCGACGAGAAACGTCGACGAGGACAGCCGGCCACGTTCTACACGTGATCTACACGTATGCGCGCGATTCCGCGCGATCGATAGAAAACGTTGTGCTCCACCACGTTCTGTCCCTCGTATTTCGACGCCGTTTTCCTTTCCGGAACGGGTGGCACTTGTAGATGCATCTGGCAATTTCTATGGTGCATTGTCTGTGCAACGCAACGGCATTGACTAGCCAGAAAACCAGCCAGCTGCCGTGAGCTTGTAACCGCGCTTTCGTTATTCCCGCCTTCCTTTTGACACGTTTCGTCCTTATCTACTTCCGCGTCCTTTTCGCCGTGAAAGTGTTTCGAGCGCGATCGATCGTTCCTCGCCTTTCCACGTTTTCCGCCTCCTCCCTCTCCCTCCGCTTCCTCTCCCCTCTCGTAAACTCGGTCGTGTCCACGATCCACGGTTCGAGAATGTTTTAAACATCGAGCGCCTCGCCTAGACTTTTTTTTCAAGTTTTCTTCTCTTTTCAACGGTGGCCCGTTCGTTGCTCCTCTAAATAAAAAGAGGAAAGCGAGAACGATAGCTTCTCGATAAAATCCCCCGGCTCGAACTCGAAATCGGATCCTAGTAGTAGTAGTAGTAGTAGTAGTAGTAGCGATACGTACGTATTCCCCGTAAGGCTCGGAACGATTCTTTTTCGTTCGCGTCGCAGATCGTTGCCAATTCGAGAAAGATATAAAAAGGGAAAAAACGATGCCAGGCGATCGTTCTTTTCCGTTGAAACGCGCGGCGGGAAAGTGAAATAGATAGATTCGCGAGAGGGAGAGAGAGAGAGTTTCCATGGGATGTCGCTTTATTATGCATACGACTGATTTGCCGTGAATTCAAGGCTGCACTTTCAGCCATATCTCGCTTAGAGACTCGTACCCTCTATCGCTACTCTCGTACGATTCATTCTGCGGTGAAATCGGCGCGGTTCGGCGGCGGTTCGCTTTTCATTCCGATCTCGCGTTGAAAGTATGGACACAGAGGAGAGAGTGAGAGAGAGGGCTTCAGGGGGCAAGGAGATAGGCCGAGGAACGCACGTGAAGCGTCGTGCAAACAGCAGCAGGAGGGGGGAGGGGAATTTTATCCAGGGATTTTAAAGTGAAAACGCGACGATGAACTCCTCCAGCCAAGTACTACGCTAATTAACATTAT
>NW_006263788.1:192390-197380 GCF_000469605.1 Apis dorsata | reverse complement strand
GTCGAACCTTTTTTTTTTTTTTTTATCGCGAAAAGAACGGATTAAAATATGTAACATCTCTTTCGCGGATTGTTAAACCAACTTTTCGAAAAAAGCGAGCTATATGCTTCGAGATCCCCGCGCCCTTTTCCCCCCTCTTCTTTCTTCCTCCCTTTCATTTCCTTTCTTTCTTTTTTTTTCTTTTCTTTTAAATAAATTGGGGACCCGACGTTTACACGTAGTCGCGTGGAATATTTCATTCGAGTGTCCCGTGCTCGTCCAAGTTCCGCCCGTTTTTATCCTCCCCCCTCGAGGAACAAAGTTCCGTCTTCTGTGTCGCGATAACAGATTCGCTTCTGCTCGCGGCCCGATTCTGAAATTTCTGCTGCGTGGAAAACGGGGCGTGTTTCTTCCATCACGCGTTTCGATTTTCGTGCTCGAAGGTTAGGTCGCATTCCTTTCGATAATCGCGCTTGTCACGGTTCGATGCCCGCCCCGATCTCATATTTTATACTCCGTTTCCGACCGTGAAATTATAAGAAGAAACGTCATACATCCGTATTATTTCTCTCTTCGATACGACTCGTGCTACGAACAAGGATCGTCGCTTCAACTTTGTCCCTCCCCCCGCATCGGATCGCGTGTAAATAAAGACCGGTTATCAAATTGGTCGATATAAATAAGGATTAATTAGACGATAAAGCTGGCAGTTTTCTGGTAGCGCGTCGTTTAGAGACGCGATAATTCACGCGTTCCGGCCGAGACTCGCGTCACTTCCTTCCATCGCGCGGTGAATCTACGTTTAATACGTCTCACGAAGGGAATGTAATAATTACCAGGGCAGCTCTTGTTACCGCAGAGGTCTCGCGTTACCGCTGAGCAAGCGACCACGATGAGATAGCGCTCCTCCACCTTCAACGTGCTCTCTCACGTTGCCAGCCTTTTCTTGCCGCTCCAACTAACCAGAGATATATACCAGAGCCCATCGCACTCTTTTTTAGCACGGTGGCTAGTTTAGTCACTTGGCGAATAGTTCCTCTGCTCGCTAGCTCGATCGATAGGAGATTGATCCCCTTTCATCCACGCGCGTGTTATCACTCGAATATGGGATTGATTGAATGTGGAGATCGAGGAAGACTCCTCGTGGACGCGTGATAACAAGTTTAGTTTTAATTTTAGGTTTAGTTTTAGGTTTAGTTTTAGTTTCAATTTCGTTTCGTTTCGTTTCGTTTCGTTTTCGCCTCTCGATCGATCAACGACCGACTTTCGTTCACCATTTTTCTTTTTTTTTTCTTTTTTTTTCCCCCTCCGCGCGCGCGGTTAAAATCAAAACCGGGGAATTCGAGGCAGCGCGCGATATATACACGTCGTCGTGTAATCGAATATTGTGGCCGAACAATTTTTAGCTCACGATCGTGGTTCAAATTTAATTCGAGATTACACGGGAATCGCGAATCTCGGATCAAATAATAGAAAATTTTTAATCGTAAATCGTTTCACCGTAATCGGAGTATCGTCTCGTTGGATTGATATTTTTGTCGCGTCATTTCACGGAAGGAATATCTCCTCTGTTATCGAGTTCTCGAAGAAGAGAACAGCTTATCTTACCGTATCATCTTACTGAATTTTTCTAATTAGCTCGAGCAATTCATATATATATATAACGCGCATGCGTCACACGTGTGAATCGAGGAAACGATCATCTTGCTGCGAAACGTTTCGTTAATAACAGAGAAGCCGCGTTTAATTTCCTAACGAGTTCCTTCGACCTCGAGGAACAGACTTCTGGCCGATGGTTCGCGGGACTCGATTATTCTTATCGCGACGAATTTCCGCTCCTAGCTTTTTTCACTCCGGAAACCGCCTCTTCCGCTCTCTCTCTCTCTCTCTCTCTCCTTCTCTCTTTTATTTCTCCAACTGCGTTTGGAAGAAAACGACGCATAGACGTGTCGTGGTTAATACGTTCCACGATTAATAATCGTTACAGGTCGCTCGAGAGAGAGGTGCCGTTTTATCGATCCCTCCTCCCTCGTCGACGTTTGAATACAAAACGGTCTCGTTCCCCGTCCTTCGTTCCTTCTGTCATTTTACACCGAACCGTTCCAACGATAATTCCGAGGACACACAGGTTGGAAATTACTTCGATACACGTACGAGAGGCTTCTCTTCTCCGATCAAATCGATCGGAGATGGGTCAATTTGTACGCGATATTTAGGAGAGGGGGAAAAAAGAAAAAAAAAAAAATCTCGTTCGTCCCCTGCGAGGAATCGAGGTTTCCTCCTCCTCCTCCTCCGTTTCGTTGGATGGCGGCGGCGCGAATCGGTTTGCCGCCGCACGTGAAATTCGATCGTTTTTCTCTGGTCTGAAGAGGCGCGACGCCACGCGTCGTCGAGCGTGTGCTGTTCAAAGGAAGAGGAGTTCGCACGATGATAGGTATTACGCGATCCTCGAACCCGCTTTCGTTTATTACATCGAACGAGGGAGGGGAGGAATTTATTATTCGACGATTCTCGCGTCTCGCTACGTTCACGCGATACCACCCTCCTCCTCCTCCTCCTCTCCTTCTCCTTCTTTGTGCCACGTTCACGGATCGCGTATTTTCACGTGTTTCATTTAGATCGGTATTGTTGCGGGTACGCGACGCTTTTCATAGCCCATCAACCGCCACCAACCGCCTTCGATCCTTTATTCCGCTTCGTTTCGATACCACCACGGATTTCTTTCCTATCGAGCTATTAACGGCCGACAGAAGAATTCCATTTGAAACTTGTTCGATGGAAGTTTAACCGAGGTTTGTCCCGATGGTGGGAGGAAGGAGAGGGAGAGGGAGGAGGAGGAGGAGAAAGCCGGGCGGAGAAAGAGAGACGGATAGACGGATAGTTTGCCTTGAGACCGAGGTAATAAGCCGGAAGGTTCTTTCGTAAAAGGAAACAAAATTAAATTCTATCTCGCGGATGGTATATTGACTCGAACACGCCGCGAATATTGATGAGATTTTTTTCTTTTCTTTTTTTTTTTTTTTTTTAAGAGAACCACCGCCTTTCGCTTACGTAATCTTTCGAGAATCGAGGATTGGTAAATAAACCGACGAATTGCAGCGCCTACGTTTCTTTCACGAGAGTTGTCTCTACGATAGCCCGGTTCGACCGGTTCACGATTTCATCGTTTATTTTTATTTTCACGATTCCTCGCCGTTATGAAAATAATTCTCACGTCTTTGGTCGCATAGATATGCCGAGAAAAGAAGAAGAGGGAAGGGAGGCAGAGAGAGAGAGAGAGAGAAAGAAGGCCCCTGAACGAGGCGAAAAGAGTCAACTTAACGGTCAAGCAACGTTTACGATCGCGGAAGTACCGTTGTTTCGCAGCGGAGCTCGAAGTTGGAACGATATTCCTGCAATTTTCTCGTCGCTTCCTTTGCCCCCTTGATTTCTATTTACGCTGATTACAGCCTCTTTTTCCCGCGAACCTTGCTATCAACCTCGATTTCCTTTTTTTTTTTTTTTACGCCCCTTAGATAGTGAAACGATCGATCTCTCTAACTGTAAAAAAAAAAAAAAATATTCGACGTTTCAAGAACGGAAACAACCCTATCGAATACGGTCCAAGAAATCGACGGTTCTCTTTTCGCGAAAAGAAGAGAAAAAGAAAAAAGAAAGAAAAAATGGTAAAAGAAGGAATAGTAGAACCTCGTGACGCGCACGAGGGCCGTGATGAAATCTAACAGCTACTCCTCCGTTCCGCCAAAGTTTCCGTCTCTCCCGAAGGAAGTTACAAACTGGCGGTAATTTCCAAGGGAGAAGCCAGATTCGAGCGTGTCTCGGATTGGCGACAGGTCTTCTAAGGTGAACGCGTAAACTTATCTAAACGTATGTAAACGTCACGTGGAGGCACCATTTCCATCGATCGATAATTCTCCTCCACGTCGTCCTCGTTGTCGTCTATACACGAGCACGATATACACGTACACACAAATACATTCGCGTGATCGTTCGGATGGCACCAGGCTCACCTTCGATGCCGCCCGTTTATCCATCTTTCTCTCGTGGATCACGATTACCAGCGGGCAAACGCGAGCCGCGTATAGTTGGAGGAGACGTGTATGTTTGAAAAACAATGGTCGGTGTGCAAACCAGACGATCCTAAGACCGGTGTCTAGGCCCGCTTTGTGCGCACGTACAACGCGATCCGACGTGCTCGCGCTTTCATACCGCTCTTCTACGTATGTATCTTGCGTGTCAACGTGTGGGTAAGCGGCCGAGCCGGTGTGCGCGCCACCCTGTGTATATATGAAGAAGTGCAATCAGGGCTTACAAAGGTTGTAGCATTTCATAAAGGTCACATCCGCAACCCCTCTCTCCCTAGGGGGTATTAAAATCAACCCCCATACTTGCAGCTCGACGAGGACCTGTTTCTCTACTCTCTCTCTCTTTATTCCCCCCTTCTATCTCTCTCTCTCTCTCTCTCTTTATACTCTTTCCACTCGGTATCAGCGCCGATATCTTCGCTGATATTAATCGGTTCTTCCATGTTTATCGTCGTTTATTTATTTTTTTTTTCCTCGACAGTACTCGTTCCCCTCCACTTCCCTCCCTTCCTTTCTACGTGCTCGATGTACTCTTACGATTACAAATTCATCGATTCCCGTTCATCCGTGTTAACGATGAACACAACCATCCTCCCCTGGCTTTTCTAGGCTCGCCGATCGCGAGATCGGATAGTCGTGACGAATCTTGGGAACGAGAGCAGCAGGGGAAAATCGAGCGAGAGAAGGAAGAAGAGAAAAGAAACAGAGAGATTAGAAAATTGATAGACGTAACAGGCGTTATCGCCTTCGATAACGCTTCCGCGACGCGCACGTAGAAGAAAAGGTAAACCGCGCCTCGGACAAATATTGATACGCCGATACGTTGCTGTTTGAACGGCTCGTGAGAAATAGATATATCCTTCCATTTCGATTCCAATTCGTCCATTTAGTCATTTTATCGGGTCATCGTTATCCGATAAAATCTC
>NW_006263788.1:190792-192121 GCF_000469605.1 Apis dorsata | reverse complement strand
GTCCGCGAGCCGACTTGGCGGCGGCCTTCTTCCCCGCTGGAAAACTCGACTCGAACGTGACGTTGCCGCGCGCATTCGCGTGGGCGTGGATGACGCGTGTACCGCGCTTACATGAAAATAGAGAGCGTCGTGTTCCACCGCGTAACAGGCCGCCGCAACGCAGAAGGTCGGGCAAAACGTGGCCGGTAGACGACAGAGAGGCGAAGACCGAAGACAAATATTCCGTCTGGTGGACGATAACGGTCTAATAAAATCGGCGGCGCCATCGACGAGGGAAGAAGACCTTCCTCGCTCGTATAACGTTGCCGCGACGCCCACGCCGATTTCTCTTCTCCCCCTTAATAAAACTAATTGGCTCACCTCGCTCTTTCCTCTCCGCCCTGTTTCCTTCGACCCAAACGTCGTCTCGATGGACTCGTTCCGGAGCCCACGGACAACAAATTTGCTCGAAACGAATTTGCGCAGGAAATTCGCGCAAAGGCGAAGGGGGAAGGAGTTGTTCCTCCCCAATCAAACAGGCCAATCGAACGAGCCAATCGACCAATTCGTTCTAGACGACGAATCTATATATTATTTTCTACGTTTTCGATCTTGTAAATCTGCCGATGCTCGCTTCGCGATTTGTAATCGAAGGATCAATTGGACGATCTGAGGGATTAGAAATCGTAGGTGTCGATATTGGAACGCTTTTCATTTCCGAAATTTTTTCGAATATATAATCGATAAGGTGTTATTTAGCTATTATATATATATTGAAAAAAAGAGGATCGTAAGGGAAAGAAAGATATTTCTAAAAGGTAAAATTGTACAGGCAAACAATTCGGATATATCTCTCGGGTAGAAATTATTCTCGTGTTGATGAGCAAGTATTCGGCACGGTTTCCACCAACGACACGCTTTCTTGTACGCTTCCACGCTGGACTTCCTCTAATTTCTTTCACAGTTTTTCCATTCTTCGAACGTCATTCACGTTCCGACAAGCGACAAAATCGGTCCTCGACTTTCGAATTTCTTCGCCAATCGATTTTTCTCCTCGGGAACAATTACACGGCGTTGGTTTCGCCGGAATATTTCCCACCGACACGCTTTCACGACCGATCTTTCACGGATCCTATATTTGTTCAAACGCGATGATATTTCCATTTCCCGAGTTTGGGCGTTCAGATTTCGAGGGACGCGCTTTCGATTTCTTTCATCCGTTACCATTTCAATTTTACTCTCGTCCCAAAAGCTACGCTCTCCTGCTCATCTCTCTCGAAGTAATATCGTCAGCCACGAGCCAATTTGCCTAATTTCACCTCATTGAACCACTACTTTCCTCGCGACACG
>NW_006263788.1:187916-190624 GCF_000469605.1 Apis dorsata | reverse complement strand
GTAAAAAAAAAAAAAAAGGGATCCTTCTCGTGGATCTTTCTTTTTTTTTTTATGAATATGATGGAGTCGCGTGTCAGAGGTCGACCCGTGTTTTTTACGTGACGCATAACGGGTGCCACGGGTGAAACAAAAAAAAAAAAAAAGAAAAAAGAATGCCAAGAGGAAGGTGGGGCTGGTTAACGGCCCATTAGACTATGGTAGGATAACCTGGCCGCACCCTTAAAGGCCATCCAATAATAAAATCCGCGTCATTTGGCTAAAAGCTACCGCGAAGGGGTATCTGGTATCAAGGTGTGGCTTTAACCCTTATCACGCGAATTTTCCTTCATCGAGTTTGCCTCCCTCTCTTTCATTTCCTTTCCACCTTCTCTCTTCCTTCCCTTTTTTTTTTTTTCGTTCTCAACTTTTTTCCCCCTCCCTCCCCCGTGGGATTGTCCGTCACCGATAAGAGGACGCGTGTCCCTACGAGAGAGTTTATTTTAATTGAATTTCGCAAACTAGGGTAGGTAGCGTTTACAACGGGAGAGGCCGCAACGTGCGTGCCGAGAGACCGAACGAGAACCACGAATAGACGGTTACAATGGCCATTGTCTTCCAAGGGTCCGATACGTCTATGGACTAGCTCGATAATTGTGTGTTCCCGTTCCACGTTCATTTTTTCTTTCGTAGCGAGTTACGAATCCCACGAAACTATCGCGTCTATCGTGAACGAGATCGCCTTTTAACCGTTCAGATTCGCCAAGGTTTCACGTAACGGTATAACGATGGTAGGAACGGGTGACCATGACGCGTCTGCACTCCGTAAAAGTAAGCCGATTCTTCTTCGTTCCAGGTGTGTGTGTGTGTGTATTAGGTTTCGACATCAACCTGTTCGAATCCACATCCTGTATGCCGGAGACATACACCTTCGATAATGTTCTATTATTATTTATTTTTTTCTTTTGCGAAAAAAGGATAAATGTATCGCGACGAAGGGATTGTGTCGTGCTCTTCCTGGACGGATGACGTTAACGAAACACGCGACGCGAAAAGAACGATTCATTTCGGTGGCTGGTTGGTGAACGGTACAAAGTCAGGAGGGTATCGTGCGTGGAGCGCGAGGTTGGGTCAATTCGATCGATTCCCGGTGTCTGGGGAACCGGTTTCTGCCGATGGAACATTAACACCAGCGGTTCTCCGCAACCGGCACACAAACACGCTCACGCTCCACCGTGTTGTATACCTGGGCCCGCGATCGCGTGATTCGTACCGGGAAAAGAACGGACGGACCCCTTGCTTAGAAAGTTGGTAAGCTGGATCGGGGGACCTCGTTATCTGGAACGAGCGGTAGCAGCCATTGTGAAACAACAGCTTTTACAACACTGTTACAACCACCGTTTGTTGTCCAAACCTCGGTGGATTCAAAAAGTATTTGAAAACTTTCCCCGTCCAAGCTGCTTGCTCCACTTATAGAACGGATTCTATATAGAGAAGATTCTTTTTCCTCCAAATCGCTGTCCAATTGAAAATTGTTTTCGAACCCTCGATCTCTCTCTCTCTCTCTCTCTCTCTTCCTCTCTCCTCCTTTGAATCGAGGTGTATCGCGTCCGAACACGCAACGACGTTTTCTCCCCGATTAATTAGTCATTCCACCGCTTTAATCGTACAACGTCTGCACGCGATTTCACGTCGCGGAACGAACGCAGCCGCGTTACGGTCAATGAGAAACCGGACTGGAATACTGGCCAAGTTCATGACTCGGTCAAATCTGCGAGCGAAATACCGGCAACTATGCGAATTCCGGCCTTGTACACCGCTCGAAATACCGTACACCGCTGAAAGCGGCGGTAATTCCAGGAAACGATCGACGTCTCTGGGAATCGTCCCTGCAATCGGACACCCTCGACCCTTGACCTCTTTCCATCCGAAATGAGAATTCATGCTGGATTGCTATCTTTGCCACCGTCGTAGTCGTCGTAGTCGTCATCGTCGTCGTTGTTCCCGTCTTTTTTCTTCTTTCCGTCGATAGAGCGCCTCAAGGAAGGAATAATCCATTCCGCTGCATTCACCGGGTTCCTCGTTCGTATCGTTTTTAATTGTTGCGTCCCCGATTATTCGTGATAGCCATCGAACCGAGCGTTCTCGAATCGAGCTTCTGTAAAAGTAAACCGGAATTCAGTTGTTCGAACGAATATAATATTCATTCTCGTTGTTGCAAAAGAGTTGTCCGCCGATAAAACAGACCCGTGATCGTGACTCGTGCTCTCTCTCTCTCTCTCTCTTTCTCTCTCTTCGTTCTGGAACTCTCGATTCGACGATCGATTCGAGAGGAAATTCGCGATAAAAGGCCGTTCGGCTCAATTAATCTCGCCGTTGTTGTCGAGAAAACGGTAAATTCGCCAGACTTTTCTTGTAATTAATTGTAAGGGCGGGATACAATTGGAATCGTGGAACGTGGGTTATACACGTCGCGATGGTGCATTTAGATCGATCGAGAATCATCGTCCCGAATCGTAACACCGTATACGTACGCAGAGCTGGGAACATACACGGAGGAGACACCCTGTATATTCCATACACGCAGTCAGGTGAGTTAACGGTGCTCCGAAGCGGTTAAGTAACGGGCTTCTCCGCTATTTGTCGTTGTACTTTTATTTCACGCAAACAGCCCAGGTTTCACGGATTCTCCCGCTCCTCCGCCTCGCCGTCTCGTCGTCGCTTTTTTTTTC
>NW_006263788.1:180361-187646 GCF_000469605.1 Apis dorsata | reverse complement strand
CCACCGAGCCCCTCGAACCGAGGCCATTTTTTCTTTTTTTTTTTTTTTCTCTCTTTCTCTCGTTTCTCTCATTCCTTGGTCGATCGAAAAGCGAGAAGATCCATCGAGGAGATCCCCTTGATTCGAAGAAGAAATTCGATTTTTTTCGTTTCTCGATTGGCAACGCGAGAATTTCCCTTTCCTTTCGTGCTTTTTGTTCCACGAGTGTTGTGGCGAGCGTTGCGCAGGTTCGCCGAGCGAAATATCAGCGAGGGCTCGTAAAACGGTCGTTCAAGGTTGATATTCAGATTGGCGGCAATCAAAGCAAGTTAATGGCGTTGCTCGCCGCGAAATGTTAATAAATTTCAGCGAAACTCGTCTTCGACAAAGCGGTTCGCTACGTTAACTCTAACCAAACGGAATAGCGACTTTAGACCCGTTTGGTTCGGAATCAATAATACAGGAGCTCGCCTAGGAGATATGGTAATGTGCAGGCCGAAATCTAGATTCGGTTCAATTCAACCTGGTGGAAAGTTTTACCGTCTAGTTTCCACTCGCCGCGGATACGATGCACGAACATTTCTCTCTCTCTCTCTCTCTCTTTCTCTCTCTGACGCAACACGTTCGTTTTTCGAAACGAAAAGTTTGCAAACGAGAGTCTGGCTTTTCGTGGAAGACGTGGAAAATCTAAAAAAAAAAAGAAGAAAAGAAAATTATGCGGAGACAAAGCTATTTTTTTTCTCGCACGAGTCGAGGAAAAGAAGGGAACGCACAACGCGTCACCCACCTATCCAGGCTTAGAATACGTAATTATCGAGGTACGCGTGACATTACAAGGCCAACGAAGCGTAGCCCGTCTATCGATACTTACTAGTTGCAACCCATTTTCAAGTTAGCTTCCTGACGTCAGCATCGATCGTGCATTGAAAAGCACGTTTCGGTTGGGACAGATGCGATCTTGGAAGACCTCCTGTCCCTGATTCTGCAATCTTGTTTTTTCTCTCTCTCTCTCTCTCTCTCTCTCTCTCCCTCCCCCGATGAAATTCATAGATTAGGTAACGTGTCTCTTTCGCTCCCTCCCCTCTCCACTCTGTTATCCAGACTTGTGTAACGGTATAATCGTCGATTTGAAACGATATGAAATCATCTTTAAACGGTCGTGGGTATAATACTCGCGTACGCAAGTGGGCGAACTATTATTATTCACGGTGTGCGTATATATATATATATATAAAATAATCGGTGATAATCGGTGCATATTGACCTTTCGATATAAGATAAGCGATCTTGTTTCTCGAAAGGTTCTCGTCAAGTTCGCGTAATAAGCGCGTGAAAAAGATCGGTCGGGGTTCCGATCGGTAGTAACATCGAGTGTGTTGGCAGTGTCAACGGTGAAACTAAAATGAAAACTAAAATGCGTTATCGAAACTGTGCGGCAACAGCGATATCCGCGCTGTTATCAAAGTTTCTCGCGATTGTGACAATGCGAAACGATAAAACGGTTGTGGGGGGGCTGGTGGCGGCGGATGCATGCTCCGATTCGAGAGACCCGTTTCATGCCCGTATTACATCGATCTTTTTCCATGCCGCGCGTGTAGAACACGAAGGGAAACAACACAACACCGCACGCTATGTATTAACGACAAAAGTTATCGCGTCGCGCGTCCAAACGATTTCTCTTCCTCTCTTGGAAGGGTCGGCCGGTAGTAACGCGTTCCGCCACGTCGAAAGTGCAATCACGCGCCGGTGATTGTTGTTCGACTATGAAAACAAGAAAAGGGGAGAAATAAAAAAAGAAAGACAATGAACGATGTCTTTTCCGTTTTATTTTATCTGCCGCGACACAATACGACACCGGGGCCGTAAAGTTGGTCGAGCTTTACCGGACTGCTTTCCAGAGAGAGAGAGAGAGAGAGACAGAGGCAGACGAACAGACAGAAAGAGAGAGAGAGAGAGCGTTTCACCGAGCGAAAAACATCGCGGTCGAAAAATTTCGATGGCGCGATCCTCGAAACGATCGATCGGTTTTCGCGCGGCGCGAAAGAAAGGCGCGTTTCGTGCGGTAAAATGTTAAAGTTACCATTCGAAGCACGCCGTTTTGAAAGTCAAACGAGCACGCTCGAAAGTTCGTTGAACCTCCTCGTCCCGGGCTAAACCCGTTTTCACGACCGCGTTGCGGAGGGATTTAGTAACGAATATCTCCTCGCTCTTAATGGTTCTTATATCACTGATTACGCCCCGTTGCGGGGCCGCTTTTGCCGTCGGTAATCGAACCACGGGCTTCTCGCCAATTCTCTTCCCATTCTCCTCCACTCTCCCCGCGCCTTTTCTTCCCAAACCTCCTCCTCCTTTCAACGCTCTTATCTCCTGCCCACCGCGATTTGATAAGCTACGTATCCGCGTCCCCTTCCCCCACTTTTTAAGAGGCAATCGCGCTCTTTGAAATACCTGTTATACGAATTTCCCCGAGCTCTCGCCCAAACCTTTAATCCATGCCGTTTCTCCACTTCCTCCACCCTATATATCGTGGTCGAGCGCGGTGCTCCTCGTGTACATTCGATTAGCAGCGAATACGAGAGTGGAAATGGATCGTGGGCGAACACGGGGATTGGTCGTGGGAGGCGGAAAACTCAGCCATTAAGGACGGGATAATGCCCGGAAGGAGGGTTTTCGAAAAATCTGGCAACGATTGTCACGGTCGACTCGTGCCAGATTCCTCTCTTCAGCGTGTGGATACTCGAGCGTGCAGAGAGAGAGAGAGAGTGAGAGAGAGGAGGAGGAATCAATAGGCCGGTATTGTAGCGCGGATTTGTAAGCCGCCGGCGGAAACCTTACGTATTCAACAGTGAGTCACACTTCCAGGAACGTATCCCAGCCCTCTTCTCTCACCTACAACAATGTTCTCGGCCATTGTTTCCCAACCCTTGCCCAAAATCAAACGGTCCCCCCCCTCGGTTCTCTGTGTGTCGAGCTTCAACCCCATTTTTTTTTCCCTTCAACCCCTTTTCAAACGCAATCACCGTGATTTCCATTTAGGCGTTCGTTTTCACCTCTTCCTCTAGTTCGAGGGCACTAATGACTTCTGCGGCTAATGGCTCCCGCTGCAACTTTCCATTCAAAATTGTGCCGCGCGAATCGAGTAGCCCCTCGACAACCGTTCTTTTCCGCGCTTCTCCTCTCATGGTGCGTCGATCACGCGTCAGACACACCATGACCCTGCCCCACACCACTCTCTCTCTCTCTCTCTTCTAATCTCTAGCGCACTTGTGAACACTTGTTGGAAAATGAAAAACTCGGGTGTTGAGCGAATCGAAACTTAATCGGCGGTGGGTAAGATAGAACAAGGGGCATCCCGGTTTCGAGTATCCATTGATTCGTATATCTCGCCGCATGGATCAGGTCGTCGGTAATATCATAGTATACGTAATGTTATCAAACAATTGATAGATGTATCGACCATAATATTATTATTATTATTATTATTATTACGATGAGAATTAGGACGATTGTTGCTCGAAAATTAGGATTAGAATTGCCAGAAGACAGTCGTCGAGGCGAAAGACAAACACAGGCCCCAGTCAATTCTTCGCTCTTGATGCTCCAAATGTGGTGGACGGTAAGGAAGTAGGTCAAAGTTGATCGAAACTGGGTCGAGATTTTTCAAATTTTTCTCCGTGTCCGGGAAAATTTTCTGTCGCGCCGTCGTCCTCCTATCGATCATACGTCCAATCGATATTTAATAACAACTTCGTTCGATTTATATTTGATGATAAACACGATCAAAGAATCGCGACGGAGTTGTTGTTCAGAATCACTTTTCTCTTCGGGTTTTGTGTTCATCTTTGCCACGACGAAATCGGACAAAAATTATTATTCCTTTTTTTTTTTTATCAAAATTGATCGAACTCTCTCGAAGGAAGGAACGATAATACAACGCGTAGATCGGAAGGGAGGGGTGTCCAAGGTTCGCGTATGGAACAATCAACGTAACCGTGGCCTTGGCTGCGAAGCTCGAGCTCGTCGCTTCCGGAAGAGGTTAATACCCGAAACGCATCGCTGACTCGGAGGGCTAGAGCGTGTCGTGAATGGTTCAAGTTTCTACGGAGCAACAACCTACACGGAACAATGCCTATTTATTTAGACACAGATCGTTGTGTTCGTTAAGGGAGTCCGGAGGGATAATTTTTATGGTCAAAGTTAATGATGGTACGGGAGGAAAAAAATGGTCGTAGGTGGTCGTCGCCCTTCCCTCTCTCTCCCTCTCCCTTCCCTTGCCGTAACGAGTAAAGCTAAGTATTATTACTCGACAAAAGATACCCGATGCATTCTTCTCTCCTCGGTTAAATGAAACGTTGAAACGCAAAATAACTATTCTCCCGTAATCCGTTTTACAATCCTTGCAATTAGCGTTGACGTAACGCGTTTAACGCGTTCCGCTCGAAACCTTTCTTCGTTGGAATTCGTTCTTATTCGATCTTTCCCCTCTATTCCGCCCTTCCACGGATTTTTCCACGTAGAAGAAACTTGTACGATGTTTGCCTGGTTCGGTCGGTGAAAGCCGCCTCGTCGGTGGAACACGAAGATTTTCGTAGCCGATAAAAGCCAATGGGAACCGGACTAGACGCGATTCTCTTTCTCTCTCAATCTCTCTCTCTCTCTCTCTGGTCCAACGAACCACGTCCCGCCACGGTCAAACCTCGTAGCGCGTTTGTCGGTCAATTAGAGCCGGAGTGAGTACACCGGCGAACATAGAGGCGAACGCTTGTCGGTGAACGTCCGCAGGGGGTCGTCGACCCAAGCCAACTAGGCTTTGGTCGTCTACGGCTTTAACGTTGCTTTTACACCGGCTATCTGTGCTCAACGTGGACGATCCATCCTCCCTCCCTCCCTCTCCCCTCTCCCGTCTTTCGACCTTGATCCGAAACTTTAAACCTGGCCGACCCCCGGCTCTCGATTCTCCCGACCCGGGAACAGGAACGTGTCGTCGGTCGTCGAGCCCCGGAGAAAACGATTACGTTACCATCGTGGGGAATTCGCGCGCGATCAGCTAGCGATTCGATCCGTGTGTGCGTGTGTGTCTCTCCCGACGGCTACTTTCCACGCTCCTCCGTAATGATCTCTGTCCAAACGATTGGAGTTTTGCCCACGGTTCCTCTCGCTGAAACGCTCGCCGGCCATTGTCGAATAAATTAAGACGATGGGGACGAGGCGAGATGACGTCATTTCGCAATGTTTCGCACGCCCGCCACGTACATACCGCCAAAAATTCCCAATCGTCCGTCTATCCGTCCATCTTTCCTATATCCGATCCCTTTCTTTTTCTCCCCGACCACAGTAGCTCGTTGATAATTGAAGCACGGTCTTAATGTCATCAGCAGCGAGTGGTATATTAATAATAATAACGCGCAGAAAACACGTGAAAAAATTATTATAATACTTCCTGTGCATCGAATCTAACGTGCCTATCTAACTGCTCTAGTAAGTAGACCTCGATCCGAATCGTTACGAAAGTAACGGAATTTTATGCGCGCGAGAAATTGTTGGAGGGGAGGAGGGGAAAAAAAAAAAAAAAAAAAAGAAACGATGCTGTCGATTCGTCGTCGATCGACGAGTGAATCTCGAACATCTTTTGTTACAGCAATTGTTCCGAAGTCAGCCGCAAGGAGCCACCCCGCAACAGTTACAGCTGCTGCAGCAACAGCAACAACAGCAGCAGCAGCAATACTTGNCGCCTCTCAGGCGCAGCAGCAGCAGCAACAGCAGCAGCAACAAAACTTTCCCACGGCACCGTACACCGTGATCAGTGGACAAGAACCGTATGTAGGAGCATTGATAGCCGGAGCACCACCTCCAGTTGTGCCACAGTATTATGGAGTCGCGCCATGGGTTTACCCGGCCGGATTGTTGCCTCAGGCACCTCCGCAAGCTGCCGCTCCACCACCACCTAGGAGACCGCTTACACCATCCTCGGCCGCAGCAGCGGCAGCTGTCGCTCAAGACACTGCAAATAATTTGGCCCAGAGTGTAAGCAAGTTAATTAGCTCGCTCTCCGAATGGATGCTGCAGCTACAGTCCGCTTAGAAATAAATTCCTATTGTCGCGGGAATTTATTTGAGTTTATTGCCGATCCACGTTTTACATTGTGCAAAGTTTCGCACACACCCGTAACGCACGTTTGAACACGTTTCTCGATTAAGATTGACCGTGGAGATTAAATATAAACTTCGAGCACCGATTCGCCAGCCTTATTAACATTCCAAAAGTTTTCTGTATCGTACGAGGAAGGTAGCATAGCGGTTATTTTATTCTTGGAATAAGAATCCTCCTTTATTACGATGAATCGAGTCGTAGCTGTGTAACGTAACTCTCTCTTTCTCTCTTCCTTTTTTTTTTGTATATTGCATGTTGACATTTTCGCGCACAGGTTCAAGGCCAGTATCAGGTAATACCAGCGTATTACGATCAAAATGGATCCATCGTGATGGGCGGGGTGCGGGGGTTAAGCTCAGCCGCGACCCCCATGAGATTAGTCAGTCCGGCGCCTGTTTTGGTAAACAGAGCCCCGTCACAACCACCACCTGGACCACCAGCTCCACCACCACCGAGTCTATATTCTCAACCAACTCCTACGTCCCACAGTAACGCAACACCCGGAGAATGTTTGGGTAAGAAACAATTGACAGTTGAGATTGTAATTAAATATTATACGAACCGGACAGTTCATCAATATTTGTAGATATGTGTTATCTTTTTTTTTTTTTCTTCGACGTATTGGTTTATTTTCCTACGTGATACATATATATATATATATATATAAATTTATATAATGTATAGTCTATTATATATATAGATATGCATGATACGTTAATTAAGCATCGATGAATTTTTGAAAGATAATTATACATACAGCTATATATATATATACATACATACTTTTACATATACATGTCTATACATATATATATACATATATATTTATATATTAAGGTCGAATAACTTTTCTGTTGTCTGTATATATACGTCTGTATACACGTCACGTTTATTACATTAACCTCGTGACTAAAAAAAGAAAAAAAAGAAAAAAATATGTTAGTACGAATTCGTTGTCGATAGCGGAAAGCGTGCGTGTGTATGTGTTGTGAACGGTGTTACCGCTAGGGTTATAGACGGTATAAGGTCGGTAAGGTAAAGGCAAATTAATTGATAACTAAGAGCGTGTGTGGGTTGCGGGCTTTTGGTGCAGGTCTGGCGGCGTGCAGTGCAGCAGCAGTGGTTGCACAGGCTCAAGCAGTCGCGGTGCAGCAGG
>NW_006263788.1:177851-180028 GCF_000469605.1 Apis dorsata | reverse complement strand
CTCCCCTCTGGGGGCATTGGGCTCGCCCGCTCAGCTTCAGAGCACAGGTACACGTCAATAGACGACGAACAAGAGAATCTTTTGAAACGGCTGTTATTTCAGTTTTCAGGCGTCGTCGGTGTCCTCGATTCTGTCTTTCTCTTCTCTCTCTCTCTCTTTCTCTCTATCTCTATATATCTATCTACCTCTCTTTTTGTACATAACGATTTGTTTGCATGTTTTGCGAAAGCCTATCGTTTGTCTTTACACAATTGTCATTTTACAACGTGCGATCCTCCCAAGTGATCTTCTAATTCTCGTGTCTTTAAAAATCAGAGTATCTCGAGCATCCGGTACGTTTCCATCTCTCTCGGTGAATTTCGACGTTTCAAAATCTTGCGTCTCTTCTTTTTTGTTCACAGGTTTAGGCCTTGGCGCTTCTTCAACCGCGCGAAGAGATTCCTTCGATAGAAATACATCTGCTTTCAGTCCTAGTTTAGAATACAGCCGCGCCAAGTGGCCACAGAGTTACGGAGCCTTAGGTATGGGATAAACCCTGGTGTTTATGTACTCTATACTCCCTTACGTTTTAGGTACGTTTACCCACTACGTATCGCCTCGATCTTATTTACAGGCACGGTAACAGCATCGCCAAGCCCGTTGGGATTATCCTTGACACCGCCGCCAACTTTGGGAGGATCTTTAGGCGGGCTTGTCGGTGGAGCCAGCCGTGTATCCGCCGCCCCCGGCGCCGAGGCCAAATTCCGGGCCAGCGCGGTTCCAGCTTTAACAGCTAACGGGGTTTTCGGCTCTAGTAGTTCCCTTTTCCCGAACTTGGTGGGCAAACCTGGCCGCGGTGGTACGACCAGCATCGGAGATAAAAACGCCGGTGGACGATCACGTTTGCTAGAAGACTTCAGGAATAATCGGTACGAGTAATCTTCGAGTTATCATTTGGGGGAGGGGGAGGGAAGGAGAAAGAAGGAGGAGATATGGTATTATCAGCATGGCAGCCAGCTTACGTTACGAGCAATTTCTCATATGCTTCAGATTCCCGAGTCTTCAGCTACGTGATCTGGCCAATCATATAGTTGAATTCAGTCAAGATCAGCACGGTTCCCGTTTTATTCAGCAGAAATTAGAACGCGCCTCGGCTAGCGAAAAGCAACTTGTGTTTCAAGAAATTCTTACCTCTGCTTATTCATTGATGACCGATGTTTTTGGAAATTATGTGATTCAGAAATTCTTTGAGTTTGGTACACCAGAACAGAAATCCACACTTGCCCAAAAGGTAATTTCAACGATCGTTTCTTATTTTTAATTTAGTTCGATACGAAAATTTGCTTTAAATGATGATTTTTCTTTTTTTGCGTGTCAACTGATTTTCACATTGATCGAAAAATAATTAAATATCTGAGAACAATGGTTGGGATAGAATCGGAGAAGAAAATTTGTAGATTTTCTTAATTTTATATTTTATATAATTATTGTATTTTAGGTTCGAGGACACGTATTACCTTTGGCACTGCAAATGTACGGTTGTAGAGTGATTCAAAAAGCTCTCGAGTCGATCGGACCAGAACAACAACAAGAAATAGTCCGAGAACTGGACGGTCATGTTTTAAAATGCGTTAAAGATCAAAATGGGAATCACGTTGTACAAAAATGTATCGAATGTGTTGAGCCACGAGCGTTACAATTCGTAATTGGAGCATTCGCTGGCCAAGTTTATTCTTTGAGTACTCATCCATACGGTTGCAGAGTGATTCAACGTATTCTCGAACATTGCACCCCTGAACAAACTCAGGGAATTCTTCAAGAATTACATGCTGCTACCGATCAACTCATTCAAGATCAATACGGCAATTACGTGATCCAGCATGTACTCGGTGAGTGTTGTTTAATTACTAGAAAAAAATAGAAAAAAATAGAAATATTAGAAATATATTTTACGCAAAAAATAATTCACTTTTACGTATGTTTTTTTGCTTTAAAGAACACGGTAAGCCAGAAGATAAAGCACAGTTGATTAGTAGTGTTAGAGGTAAAGTACTTACTCTCTCTCAACATAAATTTGCGAGTAACGTTGTTGAAAAATGCGTAACTCATGCTACGAGACAAGAGCGTGCTGTACTCATTGAAGAAGTGTGCGGATTTAATGACAAGTAAGTTTTTATATTTGATTTAATTTTTATATT
>NW_006263788.1:174385-177608 GCF_000469605.1 Apis dorsata | reverse complement strand
AAATTTTTTTTTTTTTTTTTTTTTTTTTTTTAATCACAATTTTATTGCTTCTTGGTTCGTAACTAATTATTTGTATTATTTGTACTTGTTACGAAATAGCGCATTAAACGTCATGATGAAGGATCAGTATGCCAACTATGTGGTTCAAAAAATGATCGATGTAGCAGAACCAGCGCAACGTAAGGTATTGATGCACAAGATCCGCCCACATTTAGGTAGCTTGCGCAAATACACCTATGGCAAGCACATCATTGTCAAACTAGAGAAATTCTTCATGAAAACTGCATCCGCGATGGGAGTGGCAACGCCTGCTGGAGCTTCGAGTGGTGGAGGTGATCTTGGTCCTATAGGACCGCCTGCTTCTGCTGCTGGTCCAGTATCTACACCAGCTCAGCAGCCAACGCAGGTTTTATAAACGTACGAATTCGAAAAAAGTAAAAATTTGAAGATTTTTGTACGTTCAAGAAAAAACACGTACCAACATCAACATCTAATATTTATGCAACGTATCGCCATTAAATTTAATGGACGAGGAAAAAAAGGATGCATTTCGCACCGTTTATCTCGTTGTCCCTTCTTGCAAGTATAAAGCTTGAAAGAAAAAGAAGATGCGCGTATCCATTTAAGACGAAAAAAGAACTACCGAGACGATTTTTCTTATTTTTGCAAAACCGTAAAAGAAAAAAGAAAAAATAAAAGGGGAAATTAACAATTTGTACAGAACAACAAGAATGGACAACGCGAGAAAACGGTGCAAGGAGGAAAAAAAAAAAAAAATTTCAAGGTCAAATGTGTGTCAGGAAAAATCAACTTTTAGAATAACGTTAGAGGTGCAGTGCATTTTTTTTATTAGTAATCCAACGTGCTGCCGAGTAATATATTCATAGCAATTTTACATTGAAATGTCACGAAAGTTGCATTAATAACCGTTCGAGAACCGAGTTTCTTCGCAACAATTGGATAAAGCTTTCAGCAATTGTATATGAGAAACTGTAGTGCTGAGATGGTTGATTGTCTTTTAAGCGCCTCTCGTTTATCAGTGAGTTTTAGAGCAATTACAACGGCACGATAATTCCGATAATTTATAAGAATTTGGGTAAAATTGTTATTTAACCCGTTATCCTTTTTAAACTCAGCACTTTTGAAGGAGCATAGCTCCGGTCCTCTGGTAAACATTTAAACGCATACGTAAAAAAAGATGTAAAACAATGGAAAGTAGGAGAAGTTGGATGAGTCATACGGCTCGACGTGATTAAAGCTCGGTAAAAAACAGCAAAAAATTCAAAGAAGAAAAAATTGTGTTTAGACAGCTAGGATAGATCTTAGAGCTGCATGCATTTATATCGAGTTGTAACGAAAGTGTGATGGCCGTAAACTTTATGCACGAAACGTTTTGATCGCAAGTGTACCGTACCTATCTTTGCACGCTAAAAGTAGTATTATCTTTTTACGTGCGGTATACGTTCGATCAACGAATCGATATCGGTTCAAGATTCGATTCAAGAGGTTAGGAGCTACTGATATGTTGATTGTATCTAGCATAACGTTCGACATGGGAATGAAGCTGAGTATCCCTGACCTGACAGTTAATCTGCCCTTTGATTGCTTCAAATTGTTCGTGAAAGGAAAAAAAAAAAGAAAAAAAAAAAAAAAGAAGATGGAAAGGAAAATCGATTTTAATATTCGTTTTTACATTTATAGAAATTTCAAAGATGAATCAATATATTATGTACATGTATGTATTTTTTTTTTTTTTTCTTAGAGACGGAATTTAGCACGAGATGAAAAGAATGAAACAAAAAGACAGAAACAATGAGGAGAGACATCAAGTCGTCAGCACGGTTCTCCTTTGTTCATTTTTACGTTTGTCGCCTTTAAGCGCGAAGCATTTTTTTTCTACTCTTACATCCTTCTTGTATCCCTTTTCCCCTGATCCTTATCCCTTTGCTCTCTTCCTCTTTATTCCTGAGATCCTCAAATTTTGTAAATTGTGATATAAATAAATAACAAATGTGTATAGGTACGACGTGACAACCCTATCGTGAGGAACCGTAAATTCAATGAATATTTTATTTTTCACGGGAATTCTCTCCTTTTTAACGGACTTTGTGAATATCGTGTATTATAATAATTACTAATTATATTAAATTTAAATATGATTTACGTTCTAATGCTGCTGACCTTCGATCAATATACGTTGATATTTCCCTTTCTCCTACCGTTTTAAAAATGGTTTCTACCATCTATCGACACTCCCCTCCCTTTCCCCCCTCCCTATTTCCATACACATACAGGCACATACATTCACAAATATACTTTCCAATTGTAAAATATGAAGATTTTTGACAAAGGAGACGCTCTAGAGGAAAGAAATCGTTTATGTTTAGATTCATCTAAAAAAATCCCTCGACCCCTTATAATTCAATCCCTTAAGATCCCTTCTACTCTTAAATAATCGCAGCCATCGCATTGAATCGCGATGATTTTTGAACGTAACTGAGACCCATTGTACATTGTATAAATGATAACGCGTTCTTTAAAGGAAGAAAAACGTCAGGAAATTGATGTTCCCAATGCGTGTGTATCTATATCTTTTCGCGCCATTTGTTTTCCTATCCTTTTACACATTTACACATTAGAAAAACATATTGTACACACCAATCATTTTCGATTGTAATATATATATCACACACGACGGTTGGAAAGAGCACCTCTCAGCTGTTTTCAATAACATCGTACTTGTTCTTTCTTATCGCAGTTTTACACTATAAAAAAAAAGGACACACGTAAATATGTTTTTTTTCATATCTTTTTTTCCTCTCTGTGGTTCTGAAAAAAATCATCCTGATCATTTTAACGGTTAGCTTCTGTCATCGCATATGCATCAATGCATTTTGCGATATTTTCTCTGTGTTTCTAAGGTTTTGTAACGCGATAAAACTGATCATTGATCGAGATTATCAGTTTCATCGTGTCTTTTCCAAAAGGATATTTTTTGTACAATTTTTCATGTACTTTTAATCCTTTTAGTGGACGTTCACATATTATTTGTGCGTAGAATTTTTATTCGTATAGAACGCATTCTTAAAGGGGTAAAAGTCGAACAAGATAAATTAGAAAAACTCGTAGCTTGTTCTTCTAAGATTTTATTACGAGAAATTTCAAGAATGGATCAGCATTTCGAATTAAAATGTTTCATCTAAATCACTTCACGAGTCGTGTA
>NW_006263788.1:173408-174224 GCF_000469605.1 Apis dorsata | reverse complement strand
AAAAAAAAAAAAAAAAAAAAAAAAGAAAAGAAAAGAAAAAGAAGAAAAACTTTCTTTTTCCCCACTGCAGAAAGAAAATTTCGTTAAGTTTTTAAATTCGACGTTCGTATGCGCGACACATTTCCCATACATATTTGTATACATCCGAAAAGAACTTCGTTGCGTGTTGCATTCTCGTAATCGATAGATAATTAAAATAAGATCGAGTTGTATCTCAACTGTGTACAATGTATAATATTTTGTTAACTTAGGTGTTAAATGTGTAGAATTCTAAAAAAAAAAGTGAAAAAATAGAGGAACAAGGAAAGAAAAGAAAGAAGGGACAACCATAAGGCAAATCGAGGTCCGTCGCGATTTTGTATAAAAAAAAGAAATGAGAAGAAAAAAGGAAAAGAAAAGAGCATTTAAAAAAAAAAATAAATAAAGAAGAGGAAGAACATAGCCGCTTTCTTTGTAAAATATTGTAAATAACGATTTATTAACGAAATTGACAAATTCCTAGGTACCCTTTCTCTCTTTCTCTTTCTTCTTCGCGAGAGGATTATTTATACTATAATAGTGACGGGACCGGTTCAAAAATAAGATTGAAAATGCGTTTAGAAGGGAAATGCGTGAGACGCAGTACTTATTGGATCTTAGCGACGTCGATTTTTCTTGTTTGCTTTGCTGATTTTGCCCCGAATTCTCTGAACAATTCGATCGATCTGTATTGATTCTCGTGGAGAAAAAATAATAACGTACGCGGGCTACCGTTTCCCTGACTCGGATTCAATCTTTTCGGAAATCGCTGAGAGGAGGCTGCTCGTTTTGGAGCCG
>NW_006263788.1:172853-173351 GCF_000469605.1 Apis dorsata | reverse complement strand
AAAAAAAAAAAAAAAAAAAAAAAAAAAAAAAAAAGAAAAAAAAAAGAAAAAAAACGAGGATGAAAAAGAAAATTGAAAATATAATAGTTTCACATGTACGATATAACGAAAGGAAAAACTATTCAATATATATACAGGACAGAGACATTCCAACCGCCATTTTTCACCTTCAGCCGACAGGAAACATTGCCGTTGTTAAAACACGGGTTTACATAAATGCGACGTTAATATGTTACGTTATACTATTTAATAAGGGATGACTAGTTCCTTCATCCATGTAAATCGCGCGCATCATTTGTAAATTAAACGACGGAAATCAACATCTCATTCATAATAGAACCATCGATTAATCACTGTCGAGTTAGGAAAAAAATAACACAAAAAATGAATACTATAAAGTCACACAAACAGAAGCGAAAGTTGAACGCAAAATCTCATGTCTTATTAACTAAAATTATTCATTATTATTATACTTTTATTATTATTATTATTATTATA
>NW_006263788.1:170438-171151 GCF_000469605.1 Apis dorsata | reverse complement strand
AATTTTTATTATTATTATTTTTATTATTATCATGATCATTGTTGTTATTATTATTATTATTATTTTATTTTTCATTATGATTATTTTCATCACTATACTTTTATTATTATCATTGTTGTTGTTGTTATCATCATCATCATCATCATCATCATCATCATCATCGTCATCATCATCATCGTCATCATCATCATCATCATCATCATCATCATCATCATCATAATCATCATCATCATTGCATTATGATTNTATTATTATTATTATTATTATTATTATTATTATTATTATCATTATTATTATCATTATTATTATTTTCATTCTCATTTTCATTCTCATTCTCATTCTCATTCTCATTCTCGTTCTAAATCTAATTCTCATTCTCATTCTAATTCTCATTCCTATTCCTATTCCTATTCCTATTCCTATTCCTATTCCTACTCCTACTCCTACTCCTACTCCTACTCCTACTCCTACTCCTACTCCTATTCCTACTCCTATTCCTATTCCTGTTCCTATTATCATCATCATATAATTATTATTATTATTACTATTATTATAATTATTATTATTGTTATTGTTGTTATTATTGTTATTATTATTATTTTTATTAATACTACTACTACTACTACTACTACTACTACTACTACTACTATTACTACTACTACTACTACTATCATCATCATCATCATCATTATCATTGCATTATGATTATTATG
>NW_006263788.1:166761-170324 GCF_000469605.1 Apis dorsata | reverse complement strand
TATTATTATTATTATTATTATCATTATTATTATTATTATTATTATTATTATTATTATTATTATAATTCTCATTCTTATTATTATTATTATTATTGCTATAATTATCAATATTTGATTAACGATCCTCTACTGATTATTATTGCTATTACTAATGATTGCTAGATACACACTTTTATATATATATAAAAACACGAGTATGACAAGCTCACCTATATAACGCTTTATAAATATGGTACATATTAGTACGAATACATTTTTTTATGCTCCGGTTATCTCATTTTTGTCCTTTTGAAGCAAGAAAATAAAAAGAGAAAAGATTCTTTACTTTAATTAGAAAGAAAAACACTTTAGTGCGATAGGTTGATCACCTAATTGCTGTCGTGTTATATATATATATATATATATATACATCTCTACTTAAGCTTCTGAGGAATAAAAAATAAATTCATAAATGACTTTTGATTATAAATAGTGTAAATTTTTTATATAGCGCGAATATAATTATTGGTAGCGCGACTTCTACGGGATGTGCGCGTGCATTGTGTATAAAACAGAAAAAATGCGGAAAAAAGATGGAAAAATCGGAATTACACGTTCGTGGTACATATATCTTTCACACACGGTCTTTCGATCTTTTTTTTTTCTTTTTTTTTTTTTTTTTTTTAACTTCATATTCTTTCACCGTTCGTTCTTTTCCTGCATTACGGATTGTGCGATTTCAGATCTGTCTGTGAAATTTATGTAGTTATAGCGAATCGTACTGTGTACATTCTATTCCTTGAGAGCGTATATACTCTTTGTAAAATATGTAAAAGTGCGATACAATATTCAGTATTTCTGTACACACGGTTTGGTATGTCTTTTTGTAAATTTCTGTGCGATTATACGATTCGTCGCCGAACAATGGAAAATTTTGTTATAATAAAGGATCCGAATCGCGGAATTTGTAACGCAAATAGTATCGAACTTATTCTGGCCTGTAATGAAGCAAAAAAAAAAAAAAGTATAAAACTAGGGAGAAGAAGACCATCGACTGGTTCGTTCGTCTCTCTCTCTATCTCTATCTCTCTCTCTCACACACACACAAACACACACACACACACACACACATATACACATTCTCTCTCTTTCGACCTAAAAGAAGCGTGTAAACTTCCAAATTCTGAAACTGAATTGGATGAAAACCATCGAAATTCGCCGCTGCACAATTCGTATTTAAGAAATTTCGCGCACGCTGAAAAATATTATCAAAGGGGCACCTTTTGTATTGTAATATCCCTGTATATAATGAATCACGTATGACAGTATTTGGTAAACAGGTGTTTTTATTTGTTCAATCTAAATTTTATTAATGTGCCCTATTCTAAATTCTTGTATAGCTATAATCGTTGGCCAGAGGGGCACAACGAAGACCTATCAATTATTCGGAACTTAGTGAAAGGTAAATTAACTATTGTTTTATATTATGGTTCTTCGAAAAACATTCGGGGCTCGATTCGAAATATACAGAGATATCGTGCAACTAATATAACGGCGTTCCCACGTTGCGTTACGTATATCCCTTTGCGCTCCCTTTAAACCTTTAATATTTGTACTTTAGATACAATCACCTCTTTCTCTTTCACCCTTTCTGTACCCGGACACACGCCACCTCATTCTTAAGGGTTTCTCGAGAACATCTATATAAAGAAACAAAAAATAAAATGAAACGTGAAATCAAGAAAGGGTTCCCTGTGGGAACGCGTACGATTCGAAAGAGGAAAACAATTAAGCAACCCTATAAATAATTGATTATACATATATATACATATAAATATATATATATCTGTATATGTATACCTAAAATCTTTGAAAACTATCGATATATGATATATATGTAATAAGTACTATTTAAATATTGTAACAATTGTATATGATTTTAATACTACATGCTAATTGTATTATATATATATGAAAGATCTGCGACCTCCCACTTGTAGAACACACTCGATCGTACACACCCATCCACACTGATCTACATACACCTATACATACACGTGCACACAGATACACACACACATTCATATTTGCAAGTTAAACGCGCGCGCGCGCACACAGCACACACGTAGACACTAGAGACAGATTCGTATCGGTGAACATCGTATCCGTATATACGAACGTTTAACGAAGAAGAAGCAAAGCTTCTCTCTCTTTCTTCGTTGGATGTAAGCTTGCGAATACAAATTTACAATATACACGATATATACATACAAAAGCATACATATTCGGGACACCGTGTACTTCATTTTTTCATCATCTTCGCACCCACCGGTTTCAACTGCCATGGCGCTATATTCGTTAAACGAGCAAACAGTTAATCGAATAACAAAGAAAAACGAGAATTAGAAAATTGTTTCGCGATATCCTTGGTTCACCGTTGGAGTTGGCACCCGTTCGGGTTGACGAGATACGCTCGTGAACCAAGGAAGAACGAAAAGGACGTAGTAGAGTTAACATCCACGGGAATGGTGCGCCCTGATATTAAGACTGATGTACAGTAGCGCGCTATTCTCATCACAGAGATATCGTCATTTTCTCATCATTTCATCATCTCACAGAGATACACGTAACACATTTTCCTCGACACGGTCACACGAAGACAACCATGGATTCGCAGGGCTAATTGAACATATATATATAAATATATATATATCGTATATATTTGTCAGATATATGTCATATATGTATGCGTACACTCGTTTGCCACGCCACTGGCTCTTACACTTGCACGCGTCGAATTGTCATGTCACTCGTGACTTTTATTATTCTGATATATTTAATCGCGTGCGTGTACATTGTTGCGAATTAAGAATCGTTCATTGATGCGAAACGTAAGAAAAAGATATCATCGGCTAAATCGTAAGGCGTTTGTAATATATACGAAGCATGTATAAGCTGTAATTGTAAATTGTTTGACGTGTTGCGTTTGCTTTGAATCGCTTGAAAAGGAAAAATATGTGAAATTTTGTGATAGACGGTAATAACTTTTTGAAAGCTCTCTTCTTGTATTCTAGCTTCTCGTTAATTATTATCGGTTTCACAATAGCGGTTTATTCATTCGTTGAACGTAAAAAAAGAAAATAATAAAAAAATAATTGTTGTTCGATACTCGCGCGAGCAATGTACGAGCCGGTGACGGCTTTTGGGACACACGGTAGATGCAGAGGGATATAAAAAGCAAGAAATATATTCCATATTAGCGGATAATTAGATAAGTGGGACGGACAGGCATACGGATTAAAACAAAAAAATTGCATAACTTGTATATTAGTGTATAGAACGTAGAAACGATGAAATAGCCACGAAAAGAATCATTTTCGACGATGTTTTTTACAAGCAGGCAGAACAGTGCGAGTAGATTAAAGATACAAACAAAAAAAAAATGATAAAAAATACGTCATTGTACCATTTAAGTAAAAACTAAAAAAAGGAAAAAAGTAACGAGAGAGCATGTCAAAAAAAGCAGTTTATAAAAAAAATGCACTAGCGACGAAAAAGAGCCACTACAAACCGCCACCCCGAAA
>NW_006263788.1:160157-166548 GCF_000469605.1 Apis dorsata | reverse complement strand
AAAAAAAAAAAAAAAAAAAAAAAGAAAAAAAAGAAAAAAAAAGAGCGTAGATTTTTTTAAATAATCTTATGTCGATAGTAGAACCGACATTCCGAAATTTTTCGAAAAAACAGTACGCGAAAAACGATGCACGCGAGATTTTTTACAATATAAAGGCTAAAAGAAAAACAATTCTTTGCAATAAGTTTTCAGCTTCATTCGATTATTTATTTCTTTCTTGTTTAACGAAATATTTATCGTGTTCGTTCGTTCATCAATTATCGCATTCCTGTTTATCTGTTGATCGATTCTTTGATTGGGATACACGAATTTATTTCGACTCGTGGTGGTAGCGGTTTCTTAAGATGCCCAGGTCCAAAGAGTTCTGTTTTGCGGCTTTACTTTAAACGTTCTGTCGAACCAACAACATGCAAAGCGTTTCCGCCGATATATATGTATTGTAAAACTATTTCCAGGAACGATTCACATCGTTACGGTATTATTATATACTAATTAGCGTCTTTGTCGATTGTATTTCATATTTTCTAGAACGTTAAATAAAAAGATTTTCGAATCTGAATATAATGTGAAAGGAGGATGTCGTGATAACTTATTACAATAAAATGAATAAAAAAAAAAATGAAATCAAAAGGAATTTCTACGTTCTCTTATTCATTTTTCGATTCAACATTTTTAGATCGTCATCATATGTAAATTTGGCTCTTTGGATCCAGTGCATTTCTGATTTCTTTGATTCAAATGGTTATTTCAACTTATTTCGTCGTTAGTGTTCACGGTTTTTCTTTATATTTTTGTTTTTCCTTTTATTTTCCCATTATTTTATACATCTCTTTGTATTGAATGTTGTATTTTTCGTTTATTAAAAAAAAAAATTAAAAAAAATAAAAAAAATAAAAAAATAAATAAAATAAAAAGAATATTAAAGATAAAAAATAGAAACAAACCGTATTGATATAACTGCATTTTTACAACTTCAAATGCTCTCCTTTAAAAAAATAAAGTTAAAAGCGATTGACTAATCGAATTAAATATTCTACAGTATATTTTTTAAATGGTATTTGTTTGTATTGTAAACTTTATAACTAGTAGATGCAATTAATTATTATGATAATTACATGTATGCTTTCTGTTGCTTGAGTTTTGTCTTTTTTTTCTTAATTTTTTTTCTTTTTTATATATATTCAAGGAATACCTATCTTAGAAGTTATATATATTTATTGTCATCTCCTACACCGATGATTCGAGACAATTTACGTGTAGGGCGATCTACGTTCTTGCTTTTATTGAATATTTGTTATGTTTCTTTTGAATTTTTATTAGTAGAATCGTAAATAATTCAAAAAATTCTTTAAATTTTCAAAATTCCAAGACGATTATTCGAAAATAAAAAAAAATTGACATTAAAACGTAGGTAGCCATACTGGTAGTTTGTCTTGATTATTAGCATTTTACTCATTCGTAGGCATACCTAATGCATCAGATTTACACAACACTTTTACACACTTACACACTTGAAAAAAATGATAATGAATTAACGGTATTCTAAATGTAACGTGTATATGGCTGTACAAATGTAACATTTTTTTCCATTATGTATGATGATATTATTAATGATAATGAAAAATGGGAAGATTTGATGCAAAAAATATGGTATAATTAAATTTACAAAAAGAAAAAGAACATGTGTGCACATTGATCAATACATATCCGACTGTACGAGTCGGTACGAGTATCGATCAATCGATTCACTCCCGAGTGATTTACCAATAAACTACTATTACTTTTAATTATTATAAAATACCATTTCTGTAATAACATTATGATATAAAACCATACATTGAATGGCAAAATTTCAGTGATTTGGTATCCTGCATAATTTTTTTCTCCCTTATTTTTGCTTTCTCAGTAGATGTACCTGTATTATAAATAGTGTAATATATAAATATTACGCATTCTTTATGAGGATTACAATGAACATCTTATATTTTTAAAGGTAAAGTTTATTCTTATTGTTTATAACTTATTTGTTGGCTAGAAATTGCTGATTACGCATGAATGAGAACTGCAGAGTATGTTATATGGTAGTCTCAGGTAAAATCAAATTATTTATTGCATCTGCTATTCATTTTATGAAATAATAATCAACGTATATTCTGAAAAGTAACATATGAAAAGTTACATTATTAAAAGACTCAGCATTTTATATTCAGCATGCCAATGTGGCCGCGGGTATTTTGTAAATATTTTTTCTTTTATTCGCTCTCTTCTTTAGAACGCTCTCTTTCAGAACGTCTAGATTTCTTCTTACGCCGACTTGGACTTCGGGACCTGGATTTATGTCTACGAGACCGAGATCTCGATCGATGTCGATGTCTAAAAAGATATAGAAAGTATTGTTACACAATTTTATTATTACTTATTTATATTACAATTTTATTATTTTATTATTTTAGATAACACAGGTATTGAGAAATGAAAGTATAAATAAATGAAAAAAATAAATTGATAAATCATAATCGTAATGAAGTAAATTGAAAATAATATTAATTTTAAATATCACATATTTTTTTAACTCCGCATTGCTTTATTACCGATCTTTGTGTCGATATTGAGATCGAGATCTATCACGATCTCTTTCTTCATCTCGTGACATTGAATCTCTTTCTCTGTCTCGTTCTCTAATCATAGAATCCTTTTCTCTTTCACGATCGCGATCTCTATCCTTATCTCTTTCTCTGTCCCTTCCCATTGAATCTAATTCTCTATCGCGATCTCTTTCTCTTTCCCGATCTCTTTCACGATCTCGAGAATCTCTAGGTGGCATTATAGGAGGAATATTTGTAGGAGGTACCATAGTTGGTATTGTTTTTGGACCAGTATCTTTTTCATCTTCCCCTTCTGTCATTGGAATAGTTAAATTTGTTGGTTGCCATGTCTGAAATGTAAAGAATAATCAAATTCTTTTAAGAAATAAAAATTAATAGTAAAACACGTAAGATGTAATATATACCGGATCGTTGCCCCATTGATTATCTTGTGTAGGCTCATAACTTTGATAATATGGATCTGTTTCAGGCATGTAAAAAGGAGCTGGTTCTCCAGGATATCCAGGAGGAGGCATATCAAATGCAGGAGGCATTCCTGCTCCTGGTGGTGGTACACTCATATCAGGAAAACCTGGTTTTCTAGAATATTCTCTCCTATCTGCAGTCATTACTTGTATCACATTTCCTTTTGGTGGAGATTTATCAAGATTTCTTCTTGAAGCTAAACCTGAACTACCAATTACATCTATTGTTCCTGCCATTTTTCTTCCTGGAGGTGGTCCTGCTCTCTTTGGTCCCATTATGCCAGAATATTTACTATTATCATTGGTAATTGCAACTTGAGGTACTCTCATACTGCCTGCATTACCACTACCTCCCCCTGCATTCAATATCAAACCTACTCCAGATTCACTTCTCATTCTCTTTTGTCTTTCACAATAAGCTCTCCATGTTTCTTCATTAAAGCCATAATTAAAATAATCAGTAATATCAGCACCAGGCTGTCTCCAAGGTTTATCTTCTAATTGATCTAAATTAAACTCATGAGCAGGCATGCCATTGATAACTCCTATAGTTTCAAATTCATCTATACTAAATTTTCCTGGTTGTTTATTTAATTTATCTGGTACACCTGATGCATTTGTGAGCAATCCTCCTCTTTTAATATTGAGACTACCATATGCAGGAGTTGATTTAATATCACCAATAACAACATGTACATCATCATCAGAATCTGAATCACTAGCAGCTTCTCCATCTTCTTGACTGGAAGCTTCTCTTATTCCATTTTTATTTATTTCCGTATTATTTTCATTTGGAATATTATTAGTTGGTGAAGATTCTTCTTCTGGTGGTTCTGCCTCTTCAGATGGCTAGAATTGAAGATAAACATTAAAGATTGAATTTAATTTCAAATAGTTTACAAATTAAATAGGTTATGTTTGTACGATAATAACGTGTATTTTGATGTGATAAAATATTTTTGAAAATATTTTTTCGAACAATGTATATAACCAATATTACAAAAACTTAAACATTTAATATCTTACGATCATTTTTGTTAATTTTTTTCAATAAAAACTGATAATAATAGTTGAATAAAGGTTAGGAAAAATGAACCTCTGTTGGTGGATCAATAACATTTTCTGTTTTCTGATCTTCCAAGATTTCTGACTTTTCTTGTATTGTAGCAGGAATTGAATCATTTTCTTGGCTTTCTGGTTGAACGGATGTCGGTGTATATTCTTTTCCATCAGTTGAATCTCCATATAACCATTGATCCTCATTTTCATCCGCCATTTTTCCTCTCTTCTCACTTGACAATTAAAGAATTCCGCATCTTCTGAACACGCGTAACGATCAAAATACGAGTGCTTCATCCTGCAGGTTCACCAACTATTTGTTAATATTAAAACTAATTTTAATTTAAATCATTTAATATTTTATATTTTTTTATTAGTTCATTTTTCACAATTAAATTCTTACATTCTTTTTAATCAAAATAATAAAAAATATTTGATAAATTACATATTAACTATTATAAATCTAAAAAATTATTCTTAAGGTGGCATTAATGTATCAAAAGATTTAATGATTTGACGTGTACAAAAGTATATAGTGAATTAGTATACTTATAACTGTTTTATTATAAGATTACGGTTAGAATGGGTGCAGATAAAAATACAGAAAATCTTGTAAGTTTAATTGTCTAATTTTAAAAAATGAATATTTAATAAAATGTATATTTCCAATATTTTAATATTACTGAAAAATTTATCGCTATGTGTCTCAATTGTAAATATATATTAAACATGCCGCATATGGTATTTTTGAGTCCAGAGTTATATTTTAATTAAATTTTATATATTATATCAATAGATTTATATAATATATTAATGTGCATTTTTTAAAATCACTATCAATTTATATTTTATACATATTTTTATTTTTATATTATTTTTATACTATGTTTACTGCTGGTATTAGATATAAAATGTTATTTAATATGCGTTACTTAAAAATATACTTTTTTTTAAATTAAATTTATTCTTTTAGGTAATCAAAATCAATAAATGGGATGGATCTGCAGTAAAGAATGCATTAGATGATGCAGTTAAGGATGTACTTACAAAAAAATACAATTATATAGAAAACTTTGCTTTACTTGATGGAAGATTAGCTCTATGTGGAATTGCTGTAACAGTAGCAATTGTTGCTCTTCTTTGTGATTATTTATATCCTTTTCCTGCATCCAAACCAGTTTTAGCTATTTGTGTTACATTATATTTCCTGTTAATAGGACTTCTTACTTTATATACAACATACAAAGAAAAGGGTATATTTGTTGTAGCTATTCAAAGGTAAATTTTATACATTACATATAATACAGTTCATTTAAAATTTTAAACTAATTTTAAAATCTTTAAGTTATTATATCTTATATATTTTAGGGATCCTGCAGGTTTTAATCCTGATCTTATTTGGGAAGCAAGTTCATATTTAAAAAGATATGATGATAAATATAATCTTGTGCTATCTGTTAGAAGTACTGCTACAGGAAATGTGAATGAAACTAGTGTTACAAAATCTGTTGCAAATTTTATTGATGTCAATGGCGTTGTTATTCCAGAATTAATAGAAAATGTTGTGACAAATATGCATGATAGCTTAACTATTCAACGTAAAGAAAAGTAGCAGAAAGAATGATATTTAATTGAATATGATCATTATCTTTTTTTTATAATATACAAAAAATTGTTTTTTTTTTATATTTTGTGTATTTCATATTGGTGTTAAACCATTTTGAAAATAAAAGTTCAAAAATTTTAAAATTGTGTATGTATTATATAATTCATGTTTAAATACAATAGAAAAACAAATATAAATTTTTACATTACTGTTAATAGAATAAAAAATTTCTTTTCCACTTACAATACTAGTAAATTATTTACATAACTATACTTTATTTGATAATTCATTTTCAATATCACAGTTGAAATGAAATTGATAATAGCCATTGAAATAAAATATATATATATATAAAACAATCAAGAAATAAGAAAAAAAAATAAAAATGATTATTAATAAATAATAGCCATTGAAAATTGTATACATACCTCTAATAATTAAGAAATAAATTGATAAAAATAAAAGCGACAGATATTTAGGTTACTATAAATAATATATGTGAGTTATCAATGAAAAATGATAATGACTGATTGTTCCCTAAACAGGTACATTAACAAAATGTGTCGTCTTCGTATTGAAGAATCGAAATTTTTTTTATGTAATATAATAAACATATATTTTTAGAAAAATTTTTGTAAAAACGAGCAACAGACAAA
>NW_006263788.1:142025-159997 GCF_000469605.1 Apis dorsata | reverse complement strand
TTTTTTTTTTTTTTTTTTTTTTTTTTTGAGAAAATAACCGTTTCCAGACCATTTATAATTATATTTTATATTAACCATGTGTTGTGTCATCTTCTACAAAATCCGCTGCTTCTTCTCGTGTTACGCATACAACGTGAGAAACTTTGTTTCTAAATTTAACACCATAAAATTTATTCGCATGTTGCAACAATTCTGGCCTGTAATGTAAATAATGATTAAATAAATTAAAAGAAATAATTTTATAGGAAATAATATAAAATACCTGAAAGTTGTTGTAATAAATTGGGCATCGGAACTAAGTTCGTGAATCATATCTGCTACAGCTTTTCTGTGTTGCGCGTCTAAAGCTTGATCAATTTCATCAAACAAATAAAACGGTGCTGGATCACATTTTTGAATTGCAAATATCAATGCTAATGCTACAAGTGATTTTTGTCCACCAGATAATTGATTCATTTCTCTCATCTCAGCTCTATGACCTGTGAAAGATACTCGTATACCTACAGAAAAAAATATAAATAAAACAATTTATTTTTCTTTATTTATTTCTAATAATAAAAAATAAATGTGAATATTATCTTACCAACACCAATAAATCTATCAGAATCAGCAGATTCTGGTGTTGTATCATCTCCTTCATCTCCATCTGCGGTTTTCATAACCAATTGAGCATGACCTGATGGCACAAGCTTTTTAAAGACTTCACTGAAGTATTTGCTTACCTAAATACAAGAAAATGATTTAAATATTTTAATTCTTATTTCTATAAATACAAACAAAACGAAATCACATAAGCACAAAACAATATCAAGTTACATACTTGTTTGAATGTAAATTGAATTGCTTCACATTTACGTTGTTCAAGTACTGACATTAACTCTTTAATTTTTTCATCACCTCTATCTAATTCTTCTTTTCTTTTTACTAATTTCTCTTTTTGGTCACTAAATGACATAAATTGATCTAAAGCTTTTTTATTTACATGGCTAAAATAAAAAATAATGATATAATTTTTTTTTGAACATGTTACATTTTATTAATTTTATTAATATTAATTTTAAAATATTAATATTAATCATTATGTATGTTATCAATATACCTATATTTTTTTAAATGATTGTTTGCTTTTTCCATTTCTTTAAACAACTGTTTGGTAGACATAACACTAAATTTGGAGTATACTTCATGACTAGGTAATGCACCAAGTTCAGTAATTTTTTGTGTACATTCTACTATTTTCTGTTGCAAAATATTCAATTTACTAGCTAATTTTTCTAAATCTTTAGCATCGGCTTCTATTTTTTCTTGTGCTTCTTTTTCTTTAATTTTCCATTTCTCAACTTCTGCAGATTCTGCTTTTTGCTATAAAAAACTTTATATCATATATATACCAGTATTAGCCTTAATATAATTAATTAATAATTACTATACTTACTTTTTTTATAGCATTAGTTACTCTTTCATTTTGAGCTTTAAAATCTGCATTTACTTTTACTAATCTTTTTTCAATATCTGCTAATTGTGCTTTCGATGATTCTAACTGGCGTTGTCGATCTTCTACAGATATCTCCTGTAATGCTTGAACCAATTCATCTTTTCTTCTGACTAAATTATTGGTCAATAAATTTTCTAATTTATTTTTTTCAGCTTCTAATCGCATACGTTTAGCAAATGCTTCTTTATTATCTTTTGTTAAGCGTCTTATATCATCATTTAATGTATCGACTTGACGTTGATCGGCAACAGACAATTGTGCCATAAGTTCTTGATGTAATTCACTTTCTAAACCTTCTTTTGTTGCACGCATTGCTTCCAAGTTTGATGTACACTGCGCTAAACTTCTTTCTTTTGGTGTACGATATCGTTCTATTGCGCTTAATTCTTCTTTCATAAGTCGTATTTCTGCTTTCATTTTATCATATACATCCCTATAATAATAAAACGAAATTAAAAATTTTATTCATATGTAGTTAAAACATGACAAGTAAATAAATCTAAAAATAAATCTAAAGTTCAATTTCGAATTTTAATTATATTAATTAATTACATAACTTACTTAGCTTTACTGTTTTTAGTTTCCGTTCTTTGCATCTCACTGACATAGGAACTAATATTTTGATCTGCTTTTCTAATTTCTTCTTTAAGAGTTGCAAATTGAGATTCAAGAGATGAAATTTGAGCTATCAATTCTGATCTAGTTTTTTGTATTTCTAATCGAGATCTTAATGTATTAAAGTATCCGCCTGTTAAAGATCCTTTTGAAGATACTTGATCACCTTCAAGTGTTACACAATCTAAACCTGATGTGCGAGCCAAATTTGTTGCAGCTTCTAAATTACGACAGATTAATGTTTTTCCAAATATATACCTATATTTACAAATTAAACATGAAAATATTCTTATTTTTATTATTGCTAAAAATTAAATATTATATTAAAAAATTGATAATTTATTTACCTTAAAGCTTTATCATATTTTTGATCATAATTTAATTGTGATATCATTGGTATAGCATCACTAGTTTCCGGATAATCTATATCTTTTACATGAAGTCGATTTAAAGGCATGAATGTTACTTCTCCTGGGAGACGTTGATTATTCATTTCTTTTAGAATTTTTGTTCCAAATTTATCAGTTTCCACAATATGATGAAATAATCGATTTCCAGCAGTTACTTCTACAGCCATATAAACACTCTTGTCGCAACTAAAATTTTCAATTACAGGTCCATAATAACTACTGACCTCATGGGCCATATCTTTACGTGTTCTAAAAAGGAAATATTATAAATATTAAATAAAAAATTTTAATATAATAATAATATTTCCAAAATATTATATAAATGTATTTAATTACCGAAATGTATCTAATACTTTTCGTACACTGTCTCGACCATTTAAAATAGGTTTTCCTGCCATAGATCGTAAACTTTGATCCGCTTTTGCCAAATCTTCTTTCAACCCAGATAAATTAAGTTGTAATACACTTTCTTGTCGATATCTATAATATAAATATAATTTATATTATACGATTAAAATCTAAATTATAAAAAGTACTACATAATAAACAAACTGTTCTTTTCGAGTAGCTTGGCACTGATCCTTTGCTTTAGTAAGTTCATAATATTGTTTATTGTGTTCATCTATTGAAGTTCGTTGTTGTTCCATTTCGCGCGTATGCTCTTCGATTTTCTTTTCTAAAGTAATTTGTTTTTCTGCATCTCGTTTTAAATCCTCACTAATTTTTCTTTGATGTTCTTCTTTATCTTTAATTTGTTTGGTAAGTTGTTTAAGTTCATTTTGTATCCATTTATCTCTTTCATCCTAATACAAATGAATTGTTAAAATATCGTTTCTATACTTCATTTTATATTTAATTATGTTCAATACCCTGCTAGTAAATTGACTGCCACGTCCTTGTTTAGCATATAATTCTTTCCGTTTTTGCTCTTTTAATTGTAATTCACGTGTGCATTCTTCTTCAACACGCTTCATTTCTTCATACTAATAAAATATTAATCAAAATAATTATTAATTAAAAATATTTATTATTAAGCACTTCAATTATGATATAACTTACTTCAGGTTTTAATTCTTCTAATTCTGCTTCTCTTGCTGCAATATTTACTTTTAATTTTTCTAATTCTTGTTGAGCACGTTTTCGACTGTCATTATCTCCTTTTACTTCTTCCAATAAATCATTAATAGTTAATGTTAATTTGGTTTTTTCTTTTAATAATTGTTGTTGTTCAGCGCTGCAAATTTCATTTTTAATTTAAAACTAGTGATCATTAAATTATTTGTATATAATTTTTCGAATATAATACCTTAATGTATCTCGTTCCTCTTTTGCAGTTTGTACTTCTTTTTTTGCTTCTTTAAGTCGTTTTGTGGCTGCTCTCACCATTTCCTGTGCAGTTTTTGCTTCAGCACACAATCTTGCTTGTTCAACACCACTATTAGCTCTAGATTTTTCTAGTTCTTCTAATTTTCTTTTATTTTCTTTGAGTTCTCTTTCATGAATTGTATATTCTAAACATCGACGCTGTTTATCCCAACATTGATATTCTTTAAGTTCTTCTTTTTCTTCTTCTAATGTTTTCAAACGTTCCTCTATAATACAATTATTTTTTAGAAATTAATAATGGAATTTAATGGAATTTAATTATATTAATAAATAGTAGTTACATATTAATATATTAATAGTATATATTAATAAATAACAAAATTTACCTATGGTTCTTAAAAAATCTTGAATTTTTTCTAGTTTGCCTTCAGTTTCTTTTAAAATAAATTTTGATTCTTCTCTTCTGTCATCATATACTCTAGTACCAGCTACTTCTCTTAATAATTTTAGTCTTTGAGAATCAGGTGCTGTTGCCATTTGATTTATCTATAAAATAGAATTTATTATTTTTTTACTTTGTTTTTATAAATCATTTATAAATACACACATACTTTTCCCTGTTTTACAATATAATATGGATTTGATCTTGAAAATCCTGCTGATTCTAACAAATTCATTACATCATTTCTTGTTACTATTCTTTTATTAAGAAAATACTGATCCTTTTTTGAGCCAATTACTCTTCTTAAATATACTTCTTCTTTATCAATCTTGCAAAATAAATAATAAAATTATAAATAAATAGATATAAATGAAAAAATATTTATATAATAAATTTTATTATTACTGGTAATCTTCCATCAGAATTATCAAATATAATTTCAACATGTGCAGAAATAACTCTTGGTCCTGTGCCCTCATGCAATAAAGCTTGTCTCTGTTCAGGTCTAAGATGAGAAAATTCATCACTTAAGACAAATTGAATCGCATAAAAGAAATTACTTTTACCAGAACCATTTCTTCCAACTTGAAATAAAAAAAACCATTTAATTAATGAATAAAATTGATTTAAGAATTTATTATATTACATTTAATAAAATAAATGTACATACCTACTACATTATGCCTTGGATCAAAGGGTTCTACAACTGTTTGTTCACGATATGATTTAAAACCTTGTATGATCACCTAATTTCAAAAAGATACATTATATAAAATATATAATTATTTCTTTATAACATTCTTTTGAATTATATATTTTATAAAAATTATAATAAAAATTCTCTTATACTAAAATTATTATCATTATATATCTCTAATCAATTAAATAAATTTAAATGTTATGCTTTTTTTACTATGTTATTTATTAATGTATATCTTGCTATGAAATCATATAATATCGTCTTAAATGTTTATACCAAATTTAGAAGAATAAAGATATAATGCACAAAGTATTCTATCTTTACGTATTCTAATATTAAATGATAGTAGCCATACTTCGAACAATACTTTGAACGAAGAGCGTCTATCAAAAGAAAATAGTAGAAATCGCGTAAAAAGAGATAGAAATTAAGAAGACATTCTAAATTTTTTTATGATACCTGTTTGATATACATGGTGCTATTAAAATTCACACGAGTAATTCTCGTGTTGACACCAAACAACACTCAACTCAGAAACTTATGTTTTTTCGTTCTCTGTCACTAAATGGAACAAAAATCTTCAACCGACTTGTTGGCACAACGACATTTGTAAAGTAATCCGCGAAGCAACGATATAATAAAATCCCTAGATTTGGGCGGGAGATGCATTTACGTGACCACCATACATATATAAAAACACTAATTTTAATCTAAAAAATTTATTAACAAATTTATTAAATTAAATTTTATATTTATTTTTAAGTTTATATGTTTTATTATTTTATTATTTTTGTTATTTTATGTTATTATATAAGTTTTTTTTACATAATGTTCGAATATTTTATTTTATTTTTTGTTACAAAAATAATTGGCAATAACATTACAATACTGAAATTACAATAACGAAAATTTTGTTTTTATAAAAAGATATAGAATATTAAAATATGTAAATTTTATTTAATGATGAATACTCAATGCATCACTTTGAACTTCATGACTTAATTGTGTTTGTAAATTGGATAATTTATTTTTCAATGCTGCAATACCCATCATTACTATGTTTTCAGGTTTTAAAGCTCCACTACTTTCTACATTAAAATAATATTTATTTGGTTTAGCCTCCCAATTAAATGGTGCTTCATCTGAAAAATAATTTATTTTCTTTTAATAACCAATATAAATATAAAATGCTAAAATAATATTTACATTGATCTTCTTCTAATTCACTATATTCCGATTTTGGCCACTCATCAGGTTTTGGAAATAATGTATGTCTCATAGCATTGTCAGGATCATATTCAAAGCTTACACCAGCAGTGGGATTCCATTTTGCATGTTCTTTTCCAAAACCTTTCTTTGCATATGCTCTCAATTTTAATTCTTGACCTTTTCTTAATTTTACAATTAATATTTCTGAATAAAAATATATTAATTTATATTATATGCTCTATAATAGAAATGAATCATTTAAAAAAATATAAACCATCTGTTTCTCCATATTCGCTTGCATCATCTTCTCTATGTCTAGATGTAACAGGAAGTACTCTTGGATCACTAGATTTAAAATCTGCAGTAGTTACATGTCGTGTTTGATCTTCTGTACATTTGACATCAAGTGTAAATTCTACACTACATTCTGGACAAAAGTCCATACACTGGCAATCTCTTGTATATTGTATTCTATCAACAACCTAAACAATTTTATCAACCTAAACAATCTTTCTATTTTTGTTCAAAAATTTTTATTAGATATTAATTTAATTATTTACATCATCACTTATTAATGGTATCATTCCAATTCTATGTGCTAAAAATTCATCACTTAAGACAGTTGAATTAGCTTCCAATTGTATCCAATCAATAGCCATAGTAGGTGTTTCAGCAATAAAGACACGTCTCATACTATTTGCTACACTATAAATGTTAAAAAAATTAACGTAATAAATAACAAAATATAATAATTGTTACATAACCTATTTTACCTTAATTCAGTGTCTTCTACTTGGAATTTTACATTTTCTTCAGTCAAATCAGAAATATGAACTGATGGTTGATTAGCATAAGGCATTTTATACGATCTTTAATGATGATATGTTATTTATACAGAAATATGTTTTATAGCAAATGTACTTTTTCACAGTTCTTAAGCGATACGTTTTTTCGATTATCGTTGCAAGTTTAGAAATGCAGCGCCATCACAAAATATTTAATATGGCAATAGTTTAAATTACTTAGAAAATGCTGAAGAATATGTGATTTTTTAAGAAATGTTAAAAAAAATTTATATAAGATATCGTGTACTTTTTATTAAAAAAAGTTCATAATACATATTATTCGTCATGTAATACAAAAAGTAAACAAAATTGCATCAAAGTATATTTAGATGCTAAACATAATTATTTCGTGTATTTATAATTTTTTTAATATTTAAGATTAATTTATGAATAAAGCTAAATATATAGAATAATTTGTTTAGTTTTTGTATATAATAATAAATATACGTTTGTATAAATATTAAACAATAATAAATCTAACATTTTAAATGACTATTTTTCTAAATTGTTATTTTACTCGACTCATTCTTATAATTTCGCAAAAATTATATCAATGCATATAATAAATAGTTATATTATATAATAGTTATAATAAATAATAAAAATGAGATATAATTCTAGTAACTTTCATAAACAGTATAACATAAATATTATAGTGCTAATATTTTTATAATACGATGCTATAGTTTTTTTTATGGCACAAAACTTTTTTTAAAAATGGAAGACTGTGGTTTATGAAACACTATTTGAGTATTTTAAATTAGTTTGTGCAATGACTTTATATCGGTGTTTATACAAATATATTTAAAATCCAGCATAAAGAGGAATACTAAAACATATAAGAGCTAAAAATATTGAAAATATTTTTAACCATTAAGTAAGTTTTTGACAGTTATTATGAAAAGAAGTAAAAATTTTACTAATGTATTTATCAAGTAATTTCAAAGTTCATCCGTGAAACGTCCGATATCTTGTAAATGATCTCCATAATCTGTAGCTTCACTACCTACAAAAGCATCATGATGATCCAAAATTTCGTCAAACGATAATCTATTATCGTGATCATCGTCAGATGCGGCAAATAAATGATCAACTTCATCGCTTGCAATTTCCCTAAAATATTTAATAATATAAAATATGTTTTAAAATTATCAATAAAAAAAATTTTATATGACTATTTACTTACTCATTACTTGGCACTAGCCAAGAAAGTATTTCATCAGAATCTAATCTTCCATCTCCATTTTTATCATGTTCATAATCAAATTTATCTTTCTCTATCAATAACCATTCTTTATCTTCAGCTTTAGCTCTATTTCCAATAAATTCCTGAAAGCTAATAAAACCATCTTTATCTGTATCTTTATCATCTAGAGCTTGCTTCAAAAGAAGTGGAAACATTCTTGGTGTTTCTTCTGGATGTGTATAGGCTTTGAATTCTTCTTTATCTAAATGACCATCTTTGTTTATATCAGCAGCTTCAAATGTCTGTTTGTCATCACTAATAAGTTTATCATCTACTGCTAAATCTTCTGGATCAGTGCCATATGTATCTTGGAGAATTTCATTCCAACTGACTTTACCATCTTCATCTGTATCAGTATCTTCTAATCGATCTTGAGATTCTTCAGCAGAAAGCATGCTATTTTTTAAATAAATTTATAGTTATTTTAAATAAGATTTTAAATAAGATAATAATATTATACCTAATTATTTATACCTAAAAGAACGCAAAATCCAAGCTTTTAGTTCATTTCTTTCAATGAATTTATCATTATTCAAGTCCATTTTTGTTAATAAAATTCCTAAACGTCGTTTTGATTCTTGTGTTGGAAGTTTATCAAATTCTTCTGCTTCTTTTACACTCCCTGCATGAAATAAAATATATTTATTATTGAAACTTTGATTTCAATATGACAAATTACAAAATGTATACCAAGAATAGCTTCATGATCAAATTCCTGATGGTGTTCTCCTCCTGCATAATGATCCATGTCTCGTGGACTAAATGCACCATCTTCTGTTCTTTCATTACTACCAGGTTTGTTATGTTGATGAGAGTGTATATGTGCGGATGCTGCATTTCCAAATGAAAATAATCCGAAAATTGTGATAACAAAGAGAAGAATTTCTACACGCGTTTGGCGTGTATCCATTGTAAGTTTCTGTAAAATTATAAGATTCAGAATAAAAATAGATAACCTCACAACATCGATAATTTGACAGATATATTATTATGTACACGATAACTACTTTTATCGATTGTTTATTATTATGTATGTTGTATAATCGTTTTTAAAAAATCGATGTTGATAAGATTCAAATTCGATAGCATTTGATGCATTAAATACATTTCGATAGCATTTGATGCATTAAATACATTTCTTAACTGCAAAATAATGTTAAATAATGTTTAAATGGAAAATATTCGTACAAGTTACATGAAATTATAATATAAATATAATATATATGAATTTATTTTTACATTATGCTATCGTATGTAATAAAAATCAAAAACTTTTTCCATAAAGTTTGATTAGAAAATGACAATATTAAAAAATTATGGTAATAATACCAATATAATATCAATAATCGTGCAAAAGATTTTATATGATTTCTAATTTATTATATTGTATATTAAATAATTTTACTTACTTATTGATAAATCTTTTAAACTTGTCTAATCATTGTAATACAGCCTTTTTTCGAAAATTATTAAATATAAAAATTTTAAATTTGTTTCTCAAATTCACTTTTTGATAATGAGAAAACTTCTCTTCCGTTAAGATATCAGTGATATATATACGAATATTGATATTGATACAATATCAAAGCTTACTACTTTTCACTTTGAAAAGAAACAAAGGAAAAAAAAGGTGTCGAGTCTTCTTTAGTCACGAACAGTATGTGCGATCATGATTTTGTTCTAGGATGTGTGTTTAAAAATAGACTAACCATACTAACACGCATTCAATTTAATTCTAACTTTAGTGAACACGAAGCAAGTGATATACTAGAAAGTAGAGAAAGAGAAGCTGGGACTAAAGCATCACAGAAAAAGTATTTTCAGATTCTGATAATGTTGCGAAGATGTAAAAGGAAAGTACACACTTTCAACTATATACATACGACTACTACGTACATATATTCTTACAAACTAATTTTGTAACTAACTAGAATATTGATTTTATTATAATAAGAAAATAATTTTATTAAAAATCATTTGAAGCTTCAGATAATTAAAATTTTTTCAATAAACTTCTTAAACTATCTTTACACAAATTATTTTTTCTTTTACTAAAAAGATCTTATAACCTATTTTCTAGGTTCTATAGATTTATTATATACATTCATGTAAAATGTATGTATATATGACATATAAAAAAAAGAATAAGACAAAAATAAATGAAACAAAAGATAGAAAAAGCAAATAGTAGAAGAGTAAAAATATTACTACTTAACTAATAATGCCATCTCTTTCAAAAGTGGTCAAATTTATAGTATATTATTTACTAATAGCAAAATAAACTTCTTTATAATCTTATTAATTTTTCCATATATAGCAGGAAATTTATATCTTTATACATATAATTATATATCTTATAAATTAATTTTGTTATATATCTATATATTTTTATATATAATTTTTATATAAATGAAAAAAAACATATATATAAATATTTCTTTTTTTTTTGTTATATTTTATTTTCTATATTTTTCATACTCAAATAATTTTTAAACTATATAATGTTTTATTTTTGAATTTTGTGTTAATTACTAAATATATTTCGCCGATAAGTTAGACAGCGATTAAAAGGTTTTCTTGATTAATGCCATCTAGTATTTGAACACCTGAAGTTTTGACTTAGTATTAGAATGTGCAAATATTTAAATTCGTATGACGTCATAGATAAATAGAGCAATATACGAAAGAGATAGAGAATTTCGCCAATTTGAAGATGTCATATAAAAAATTCATTAATTATTCATTTTCTATTTACAATGTCGGCACTTTCGAGATCGTATTTTGAAATTGGAATTTTAGATAACTTTCTCATATAAATTTTAATATGAAATTCTTTTTCATTATATTATTTATTAACGATTAATGCGTTATCTAATACATCGAAGACACTATATGAAAATTAATTAATCACTTAATTTCTACAATTTTACAAAATTATTGCATTTTATATGAAGCTAGAATTTTAGCTAAACTTTTTATATCATGAAATTCTTAATTAATTATTTATTAATGATTCACATAATATCATAATCCTCTCGTTTATAGTTTTTACATTAAGAGAGAAAAAAATAGTAAGGTAAATCAAGATAGTAATAGTAATCAAATGAAACATATATTATGTACAAAACATATGTAATAAATCATAGTAAGAAATATTTTTTTTCGAGGTCGGTATTTCAGAACATGAGATACGAATAAGAATACGTCTGTCTTATTTCTGCTTCGTGATATTATTTTCATTATCGGGCATAAATTTTGCGTAATAGTTATATGTCTGTACCATGAACGATGAAATTATTCCATGATTATTATCATAATGTTGCAATTTCATATGATCACATAATTCTTCGTGATCTATCGGTGGATATAATTGTCGATAACTTATCTCTTCGGTCCTCCTCTACCTTTCAAAGATTATCTCGGACGATAAAATAATTCTCGGACAATTCGTACCCTTGGTTAATAACATAGAGATTCATTATTGGAGGACAATTTTGCATTGTCCACTGTCGTCATTAATACAGACCGCGAACGAGGCGTGTTAACAATTAATTTCGCGTTGTCGAAAATTTATTCTGTTCTCGTTATGCTTTCCGACGTGTGTTCTTCCTTTTATGATGCTAATTGTCAGAACGTTATTGTTCGCGAGTACGTAAAATACAATCGAACGATAAAATTTGTTAAACATCGCCGGTCAGCGAAATATTTCAATTTTCTCTATGGAGGCATGTAATGCGGATACTGTAAAATATCATCGGGTTTTCGCGATTTCCCGCCGCAACCGTATTTTTCCAATTTTCGAACCGTCGGCTTTTTTGCATTTGTACAGCCAATTTTCGAGTTTATATTGTTTTTGCAATTATTCGGTTGAAGAGCATAAAAAAAAAAAAATCGCATAAGATATTTTCACATCTTCTTTTTTTTGCTTGTCTGTGACAAAAATGATATGGAGATTGGCAAAAGGGCGATCGGTCAGAACTGATTGGTGAAACGGAAATGTGACTGTTTTTGACCGATTTTGAGATCAAAGCGAAAGATCATCCCTTAGAGATTCGCAAATTGTTCCTCATTCTCAAATTTTCCTTCTAAAAATATTCCGAAATGTTAATCAAGTTAACATTTACTTTCGCAAGCATTTACTTACATTAACAATTATTCCACGAATATCATCAAGTTCATTCGCTCGCGAGAAAATTCAAACGTTCACAAGTAACCCCCGCATCTTGGGGGGTGAACGATGTAATACCCAAAGGAGAAGCCGTTGAATTCGATATTCGATCGACTCTAACGAATCCCGCCGTTCGACGGAGTTCCTCAAGATATTTTCGATTCCATTGGAATATTTCAGCGCAGAGAACGCAGACGCTTGTGATTTTTCTCAATAGTTGAAACGGGGATGGTTGAAACAGCCACCGAAACCATTCCTTCTGACATTCAAATGCTTGGTGCACGAACGGATAAAAGGATACGTAGAACACCGACGCCGCCTATTCATCGCTCAAAGGGATCATTTATCAACATATTTGATATGCTCCTTCCCGCGTTATCCCTCTCCCTCCCAGTTCGAGGAACGCTCTTCTCTTTCCCCAACATCCATAGAAATAATATGCTAATCGCGCGAAGGCGGAGTTTAAAAAGTGGTCCGATAAATTCTCCGGACTTTTTGACGTAATTTCGCCCCTTCGCGCCACCGCCACCAAAGATTCTTTTTGCGCGGTTTCCGACGTCTTAAGAGAAGTTCGCTTCTCCACCACGGTATATCAGCCGGTTGAATATATATTTTTTCGCCGGATCCCGGCCGGATGTCGCGACCTGCTTCGCTGGGAAAGGATTCTAACTTCGCTTCCTCCCCGTCCCCCGAGGAAATCGCAAAAAGACGTTTTGCTCTCGTATCTCGCTGGTCGTTAATTCTGCGTCTCTTCCTCGAGAGGAAGTAAGCAGTAAGTAGTTGTTCAAGAACTACGTAGAGATCCTTTCGTCGTTATCGAGATCGTGCGAGGCTCAAGACCGCCGTAAGTGATTGACACGAGACGTTAAGATCATTTACAAATCCCCTCATCGCCACTTATGCGCGCGGTGACGCATACGCACATATTTATGCACCCCTGCCCCTTATACGCGGCGTGGCCTCATACATACATCGGTCATATTAGCCGCAAAGTGGAATACTCCGGGGATGATAGTTCCGTTTGTTTAAGTTCGAAAAATCTGTCCTCTCGATAAATTCGAGAAATTTCGAGACAACAATTTCGTTATAATGTATTCGTTTAACGCGAATAATAATTTTATATTCGAGTCGTTGTATCGTAGGCAGAAATTCGTTCGTTCGAGGCGGCATTCGAAAAAGATATTCCAATTAAGCGCTATATCGTCGATAAAAGCGTTACGGCATATTCTTTATCCCTCTTTTCCAGCGAGTTTTTTTTTTTTCAATCGTCCTTTTTATCCCATTCCATACCGCGTATCGCGAACGCGATGACATCGAGCTAATCCCTCGGTCATTCAATTCCGAAACGCCACGTCAGCGGGACACTTTCAAGCATATTGAGGCTGGATCGTGTACCCGGTCGCCATTTGCTTTAAACCCTCCTTTCCATATTTATCTTGGTCTCCTTCATTACGGATGGAATGGAGGAGGGGTGGGGCACTCTCCTTTTCCTCCTCTCTCCTTTTTATCGTTCGGTATCCTCGGGATTATCGGCCTATTCGGCCACCAACGAATTTCGGCCATCACCGTTCTATTCGAAATGAACACGCAGATTGGTTCCCGGCGGCGGGAGAAAATTTACGAGCTAGGATGATAAACTTTCAGAAAGCATAATCGAACGGGTTTCATAATAATTTCCAGGGAGAGCCATTTGGACTCTTCGATTCTTTCGTCGGAGGTTGGATACAAAAGAAACGAAAGGAAATATCACGAAGGAATCGTATATTTATATCCTTTCGTGCGTATCGATCACTTTTAAGAAGAGAGAGATTCTCGAGGAGTGGAATTGTTCGTCGTCGTTCGATCGATGGGAGAACGAAGCGGAAACGATGGAATTGTTGGCGGTGTACGACGAAATATTTCGAGGCGTTTCGCAGGATCGTAAGGGGTGTTCGACGTTTCCGTGGCGCGGCCGTCTCGGCCATACGCCCCGCGATTTAAGTCGTCAACTTTTATGGGGGTAGTTTTCGCGGAGACGGTCCGCGGCAAGCCGCATAAAAGGGGGTGGAAGTTTCTGGTAATATGGCGGCTTCCCGCGGAATATGGCGGCAACTGTATACAAGAGATAGCGACAATATTGAAGCGACGGGAACCTCGCGAAGAAAACCGACTGGATTTTGGCTCTAGTTCCTTCCGATCTCGGGTCACTGGCCTTCTTTTCTCTCCACTTCTTTTCTTTTCCTTCGAATACTCCTTCGTTTCAAACCACGAAGATTAACAATAAAACAATTCAACAAGGGAATATCGGGAAGAATCGATAAAGGAACCGATCGATGTTAGAGAATTAAGAATTTAAAAAAAAAAATCGAAGAAAACCGTAACTTCTCCGTCATCGTCAATTTGAACTTAGATTTTCTCCTCCTCCGTTTGATATATAAAATTATTTCCCCCCAAAATAATTACATCCTCTTTGAACGATTTTATCCCTTCGAGAGGAGATCCAGATTCTCAGATCGGTGGCTCAGCGGTTGCCGATTGCTCGGATTAAGAGAAAGACTGCACTCGTTCGAAGGCCGCTGATTGCATCTGGCATTTGTGTCACGCCCTTGAGTGCCCAGTCGATATGCCTGGACAAATTGGGAATTGGTATTCAGCTCGTGGCCGCGGCAACGGCCAGACGGATTTGCGAAGGAGCATCACCACCACCACCACCAGGATTGAAGGAGAATCTCCGGCAACAGTCTTCTCTCGCGCTCGAGGGGGCCCCCTCGATCGAAGGCTGACCCGCGTGGATCCGTTAAACTTGGTCAAATCGCTTCCCGACGATCACCTCGCACCGGAATACTAACGACCGGCAAAAGAGGAGCGTACGTTGGCAAGCGTTCTTTCTTCTGACTGGATCGTTAACCGGCCATGGGATTCCACGATGGGAAACACGGACAGGAATTCGAATTGATCCAATTCGCCGGATCGTTGTGAAACATTTAAAAGTGAAATTCGCGGTGCGGATATCGATCGCAAAGATTAGTGAGGGCGAGCTCGAAAAGATTCTTCAAAGTATTATAATAGAATTCTTTCGCCGCCAGGATTCCGTTTTATACGAAACAACTTGGTTCGACCTTTTTGTTATCAGCAGGCCACAGCTTCGAAGGCACTGCTTTGCACGGGTACCCTCCTCGCTCGTGTATCGATATCCCTCTCACCCCTCCCTCCCCCCTGGGGGCTCGATTCTGCTCCTTTTCGGGAATATGGCTGGCAAGCCGCTGGTATAAAAACCTTACAAGCCGTATTTCGAGCTGTCGCGCCGAAGGTTTCGCCCGTCCTCTCCGCTCAACATCCTCGAGCACATGCGGAACCCGATTGTACGAACGGTGGTCCTGATCTTCGAAAATACTACTACATACGTATATACAGGAGGATAGATCCTCTCTTGAATATTTCCCCTTAGATTCTTAGATTAAGTGAAACACGAGAAGAGAGAGTTCCGGAAGATGGGATAGAGATATTTGGAACGAAGAAGAAGAAGAGAAGGAGGAGGCGAAACGGTTCGAGATTAAGAAACGCTTTTCGTCGAAACGCGTTTTCGAGGAAACGCGTTCGCCGCATCCATGTATCTTGGGGAAATTATGACAATACCCAGGATTGAGTTTCGGCTGGGACTGTACTCTGATTTACTTCCAACCGATTCACCAGGAAATCGAATTACCTCCACGGCGAGCACGCGGCGAAACCTCGAATTAAGAAACACTGAGAGCTGCGGAAAATATCGAGCCGATATAAATCAAGACCTCCTAGAAACCTTCTTTTTCTCGTCCTGATTCCAACATTCGTTATCGCCGCCTATCGATCGTCGTTTTAACAACTCTTGTTAACAAACAAGACTCGAAATAAGAAGAAACACGGAGATAAATCTATATATATTTCAAATTCTACTCGTTCCAATTCGGGTGAGACGTTCGAATTTTCTTTTCTCGATGGAAAAAAAATACATAGACGAATAGGGATAGCAATGATTGCACGGAGAGCGTGCGATTATTAGACACGAATATTCCTTCGGATACATGGATGTACTTTATGTCCCGGAAAGGGGGAGCATCTAGACGGTTAAAAACTTGGTTCGATTACCCATAAACCGTGCTCGTTCGCCATTCTGTTTCTAAGGTACTTAGGTAGATTTTATTTCTGCCTGCTTTACGACCGCCGATACTTCTGTCCTGTAACTCGATTTGGAACGCGAGGGATTTTCGTGCATACGTCTTGGCTAGACGGATCCACGAGAAACTATAGTTGCTGATCGTTACGATCGAGTATTAAAAAGTTTGCAATACTCTTTCTTAATCGTTCCATCGTCTCGAAAGCGAGCCACGCACGTTCGAAATGAATTACAACGAAATTCTAGTTATTCACTCCCACGAAGAATATCCATCTAACTCTTCACCCTCGTAAAATCTCGAAGCGATAAGAAATTGATATGGCCGTTCTCTTTTGCCTTGTCAAACCGATCTCTTTTACCTCTCTTACCAGGTTTAAAGAGGCGACCACTCGTGGACGTGCCAAGTTAAGAGAAAGTACGCCACCCGTCCTTCGTCGGATCCTGTGCTTAATGGTGCTGAATCACAGATTGCGCGCACCCCTAAATTTGAATTTATTATCAACCCTTGCCTGGAACGAGCACCGTGGATAGCGATCGTACGGTCGAAAGAATAATTCCCCTTTGTCGTCGATCGAGTCGTGCCTCCTTCCTCTCTTCTAAATCGCTGATTTCCGCTGGAAGGAAGAGGGGGAGGGTGAAAGTCTTCCATCTTCTCAAGAAATACTTAAAGAGAAAAGTGTGTTTGTTCTTAAAATCGGCCTCGCTCGATCCCAATCGGCCACCATCACGTTCACAATGGTCAATTGCATAAGCGGGCGTCGAACGAATGCACTCATTCACCGGACGCGGTCTATCGTTGGCCGTCGTTCCGTTCGATCGCGTCCACGGCATAGCGGTGGAACCGAGCAGAACGGAGCGGCTGATAAATCCGCTCGGTTGTTGCCCGCTATAAATCAATTATAATATTTCATGGTTGGCTTCGACTGTCGCGATTAACCGCCAATAAATGTATATATATATATACAACGGTTCCTCTCGAGGAACGGCCTAGGCCCTCGATCCGCGAAATTTCGTCGTGGCCGCGCCGCCACGTTTCGTTCCGATTCTCTCCTCCTCGATAAACGGCCGCGTTGGACAATCGTTGACGTATCGAAACGACGCACGAAATGAATGCGGCGAGCGGGCCGGATGCGGTCTATCGCCGGCCGTCGTTCCGTTCGATCGCGCCCGCGCCACGAAACGCGGCGAGCGAAGAGCAGAAATTCGGACCCGAGGCGCTGATAAATCCGACTACGCAATCGTTCCCCCAATAAATCAATTATAATATTCCACGGTTCGGTTGGGGTATCGGTTATTAGTAAAACCCGTCGCCGCTGCGGAAGGCGGCCATATATTCACGGCCCGTGTTTCTCTCGATTACAAATTTCGCGTTTTCCGGGACGAC
>NW_006263788.1:140642-141885 GCF_000469605.1 Apis dorsata | reverse complement strand
CCTCCGCCGAGGGGTTGCCGCCTCGTGTTTGCTCTTCGCTCTTCCCTCCCCCTTCCTCCTCCGTTCATTCTTCTCTCGCGTGTTTCGCCGTTTTCCGCTTTGCCGCTTCCTTCGTCTCGCTTCCTTTAAACGATCCAAGTCACACGACCATCGATCATTCGTGCTTGGTGTTTCATTGGCCATTCGATGAACCAAGAACGAATAATTAAAATCTTATTGTATTAAGATCGTTCGATCGTTCGTCGGTTTCGAATGAGATTGATTTTTTTTTTCTCAAATTCGACGTTGAATCTTATTTAAGTATTAGTAGATTATCTCGTTGTTTTTAAAAGATCCTTTTTTATTCTCTATTTCTATTTCTCCATCACTGTTTTCGCTTCAAGGAATTCAGGGGAATTTAGCGTGCATCGACACAGGCGCGGCATTATTCACCCTTTATTGGATTCGCCGATTTTTCTCCGCCACGATGCGCGATGCACCGTGACGCCTCGAATGCGACGTGTAACGCGTATTCGAATCGTTACGGCACCGAACGCCGAGCATAAATCCTTCGATTTCGTGGACCACGAAATGATACCACGATCATGCGAGGAAACCAGCCACGAGGATAGTCGATAATGGATTCCCCTCGCTCTTTTCATTTTTCTTCCATCGATTTATCGTTTTCTCATTTTCCATTTTCCAGCTCCAAAGGGACCGACTGATTTTACAGAAATTCCCGAGAGAGACGCTTCTAAAGCTTCTATTCAACTTGCAACTTACTTTTCTCTCAAAATATAAATACGCGATCTTGGCTTGAGCACGGGCGGTGAAAGTAATGCCAAAACGAACGAAAAACCGATACAACGAAACCAGGCGAACACCAGTTTCGTGACGAATACACGCGCATTTGCGCGTCCGGATTATCCGTATTTTCGGGACTGGATCATCTCCTGGCTCTCGACGCTCGCGATACGGACAAGCGAGGAGGGCCCGGTTCACCACTTCCGACTTATTCGTCCAGATCTAAAGATTTGGAACGCACCGAGCCACCCTATTTGCATACTCCGCCGATTTCAATGCCTTGCTCGCCTCTCCCCCCGCCGTCTGCCGCTCTCCCCCTCCCCCTAATCCAAGACTTGGTTCTTTCCACAGACCGTGTTCGATGCAAATTACAATATTCCCCTGTTACTCGTTCGGATATGAAAAATATATGCCGTTTCTCGATCAAAATAACCTTCTTCTCTCCCTCGCTTTCCCACCT
>NW_006263788.1:135482-140144 GCF_000469605.1 Apis dorsata | reverse complement strand
GGGGGGGGGGGGGAAAGATTTCCCAAGATTATAATTGCTCGAATTAGATCGTAAGAAGAGGATTTCCCTTTATGGATTTAGATAGGCAGGCTTTGTGGGTTAATCGTGGAATTAGTCGGAGATCGGAGGAATCGGAGGAAAGATCGTGGCCCGCATGTTGCAAATCCAGTTACGTTTCACGAGGGGCGAGATGCTCGAGAGAAGGGTGAGCCTCTCTCATTATGGTCAGAAATAATATTCCCGTAGGGCCACTCTGCGACTCCCGCGTAAGCGTTCTCGACGCGACGCTTTTTATCATCCGATTCTCCTTCGATTCGTAATACATTCGTATCGATCGTTTTTTCAAATTCGTCGTTTAAAATATTGCCCGGATTAATATCACTTTATATTTTAGGGAACAAGAGAAAGAACGTCGCGGATGCGTTACGAGGGATACGTATTAAAAAAATAAAAATTTTGCCCGTGCAATCGGTTCGCGGCAGATAGGAATCGCGCTTGCTCGAGAGTAATGTTTCCCACGCGGCCGATACGAGGCACGCTCGCCGCGAAATTTTTACTCCTTTTTTCTTCTATCGCAATATTTAGATAAACAACGGTACGTGCGTCGAGTAGGAAACGCTCGCGCGATAGATACACGCGAGTAAACATCGCGCCGTTTCTACCTTTCTTTTTTTTTCCTTTCCTTTTTTTTTTTTTTTTTCACACACTGCAAACCTGCCACGGTTTATATTTAATTGCCCGAATCGCCACGAGGCGAAAAGTTGCCAAGTTGGCTTTCGATCGAGTCGCCATATTTACGATTTAACAATAACACATCGATGTTTCTACCTCGTCTCTACCCTGCATACATCCATCCGCCGAAAACACCGGCGTTGGTAAAAAGTTGGAACGAAGAAGGAACATCGTCTCTCGGGTGATCGACGATCTAATTATTTTCAGTCTTTCCCCCCCCGTTTTCTTCTCCCCCCGATTGTGGCCAACCTCCCGCCGCAAATCGTTCCTTTTGTAGCGGCTGCGCGTTATCTAAATCGCGTCGAATATTTCCAGGGTAGCACGCTTAGAGAGAACCGGCCCGCCCCCGGCCCACTCTTCCCCGTTAAAAAGCAACTCGCGTATCAATTTCACGGGACAACGCGGTGCATCGCGGGTAATCCGGCGTGCTGGATCGTCTTTTTGTTCCTGCCCGCTTAATATTGCTTGTCCTGCCGTAATCTCCACCCCCGCCACCCTGTCCCACCCCGACCGCCGCCCACCGCGTTTCGCTCCACTACTCCAGCCACCCCCTTCGCCACCCAGTAGCGTAGACTACTACGGGAGTGAGCTTTTCCTCAACCATGCTGTCTATCGCAACTACGATCCTTTAACACTCCTCGTCCCTTCCTTATCATTTCGATTTTACGATTATCTAAAACTACTTCTATCGTATATGTATATTAGGCGTCGAATATCGAATTCCAAGATCAAAATATTTCTCCTAAAATTAATTTTCCACGATATGGACGCGCAATATTACATAAATTTTCGTTATTTCGAATTTTCGAGCGAGTGAATTTTCTCCAAGGAGAAGATAAAAGGGGGGCGAGAAAGTTACGCCCTCGATTATCGCGCCAATGGGTCTCTTCCCCAGCCGGCGCTCGTGAAACGCCGTACTCTCGTCGTACTTAACGTAAGTACGCCGGAGTTCACGTTGGAGAAAATAAAGAAACCTCTCGAGTTTTCGCCCCGTCCGATCCTTTTTCCCGCCGGCCGCCGACCATCCTCCACCGCGCCCCACCAACCCCCCTCCTCCTCTCACACTGTCTCCTCTCGCACCGGGACAATGTTATTTTACGGAACGATGAGTTTGAGCCTCTTTCATCCGGCGACACGGTGCTCGCGCCGCGATTCCGACGGTAATGGTTGCCGTGCTTGTCGACGACGCTGCTCTGCTGATTCCTCCACAGAGAGGGAGAGAGAGAGAGAGAGAGAGAGAGAAAGAGAGAGAAAGAGAGCCAGCCGCCACACCCTCGTGGCTCGCCCTCTGCGCACCGTTTAATCTGATCAACCGCGGATTATATCGGACAGCGCCCTGACAAGCAGCAGGAAAAAATCGACGGCCGCGATGACGTTCCTTCCGCCGTTGTGGATCTTCGGCCGGATTCCACGGAAAAAGGGGATGTACGCGTCGTCACGCGCGTGTACAATTTTTCAATTTTCAACGAGGAGAGCAAGTTTGGAAGCGTTTGAACGCGCAGGGGGAGGGGGATGGTACGTTGGAAATTTTTTCGTTTAAGATAGAACGGGATGGACTCGTGCGCGGGGGTGTAGGGATCGGTCGACGCGTGGGGAACTTCTTTTTGGAGCGAAGAGAAAATTGCGGAAGGATAGAGAAGTCTTGCCTTTTTTATTAGATCAAACCGAGTGTGACCAAGCTGTACGTTCGACTTGACTCGGTCACTCGGCTCCCGTCCGACCGAATAAACGTCTTCGCGCCTTATTCTCCCCCCTCTTTCCCACCCCCTCCTCCTTCCCTGAGGCACTTTTTTACGTCATCGAGAGACCCTGCTGTCCCGACAGCATTTTATCGTGGGCAACGTGCTCGTTTCGGGTTCTCAATTTCACTTCTCTTCCTCTTCTTCGAATTCCGAGGCGAATACGTAAATTACTTCATCTTAGGAAATTTTTACATCGAAGGAAAAAAAAAAGGAAAAAGAAGAAGTACGGTGTGAAGGAAGAAATTATGGAGAAATCGCGTACGATCGAGTTGAATCGATCGATAATCCCGGCCAATAAAGATCACTGGTTCGAATATAGGGTGCGTAATAGCCATCGTCCCGTATATCGTCCCGGCACCTTTTCTCTGTCGCTTATTGCAACGACGATGGCGACGACGTAACTCGATTTTGCGTTCCATCTGAGACGTTGAAGGTCCCTACGGCCCGCTCCTCAATAAGGCGATTCGCTGACCCGAATTGACTCCTATTGCCGCGGGAAGAATGACTTTCGAGGCGATATTTCGCTCGTTCCCAACCTTACAAAGTGTTTTTTCTCTTTTGAAAGAAAAAAAAAATCTTTTTTTTTTTCTCTTTTCACGAAACCGAGAGGCGGACTTCCGCTCGTGCCTCCCATCTCATCTTCCGCGAACGAGAGAGATTCTTCTCGATTGAATATCCCTATGAGCGCAGTCAGGGTTAATCGATTAACCGTACCCCTCGAAGGGGTAGGGTGCGAATGCAATGCAACCGATCCAGATTCGGGATTCTTATCTATCCACAAAGCCCTTGATCCCTCGGATGCGAAGGCGGTGGTGCGCTAAAAAGTATTTTACGAGCTGCTTATACGTTTCAGCGGTCACCCTGACACCCGAATCCAATTTTGCAGATACGATCTTTAATAGGGATCAGGTGTCCACGAGGACTCTCGGTACAGTTCGCTCGCCATTTGCAATCATAATCCGAGGAGCGTAACGATTCCCTTTCCGTTCCGCGTGGTCTCGTTCTCACACCCATCCTCCACGAAGATTTCGATACGTCTGTTCAATTCTTTTTTTTCTTTCAACTTGTCGATCCTCGAGGAAGAGCAAGCAGCGAGTTCGTATATACCCATATTTTAATATTTTCCACGGTGAAAGTGAAGAGGGAGTAGGGACAGATAAAATGCTTTACGACGTCGAGGAATTAACCCTTGATTTCCGGGCATTACTCTCACCGCGGAGTCTCTGGCGAGATAAAGGGGTGGCTTCTTCCTTACTATCTCCGACGGCATAATGGCCGACGAAGAAGGGCACCCGTTCACGGCGAAAGATATAATAGAGCTACACCGTGCCTCTTCCACGGCCTCGTACACTCGCGATTTATGGTTTCTTTTATTTAGAGGAATAATAGAGCAAGGTTACTCTCTACCGGAGATGTTAGATAAGAGAAGCCACGATCATCGTATTCCTTCTTTTAATCTTGAAAAAAAAAAGGGAATCTAACCATCATCTCCCCCCTTCTCCCTTTTCCTCTTCGAAAATCTTTCTTTCTTTGTCCTCTTCGAAAGGTAGCGCATAGATTCTACTAACTCAATAATATATTTCGTCTATACTCGATTCTCTCTGTCTCGAGATGTCTGAGATGATACGTAACGAGCGTATAGATCTTCGACGATGCACTCTTGCGACGACACCTTGCGTTTCTCAGGTTGGAGGAAGAGTGTCGGGTGGCGGAGGTGGCAGGTCGGCCGTATCAATATTCATCAGCGTCCTATGTTCGGTTGGCTCAAATTCGTAGGATTAGCCGGAAACTTCGCGTCGCTCCCTCCTCGCTTCTATGCAAGCGTGGCGCTCGCTTGCGCGAGAGAGCCGACCTAACGAAGTACGACGAAGACGGTCAAAGGGTTGAGAGCGAGAGAATCGGAGAAAGAGAGAGAGGGGGAGAGAGAGGGAGAGAGAGAAGAGGTAGAATAGCGGGACGAGGGAGAGATCGTGGCAGTCGCCGTGACGCTCCACCGCGGGATTCTAATCCGGGTAGGCGGGCGTGTGTGACGTCATATTGCATAACAATTAATCAACGGGCGATAACAGCTAGCCGGGTCGTCGGAGTGGGAAACCCTGATAATCATTTCACCGGGCAGCTTAAAGTGCCACTAGTTAACGCTAAGCCGATTTAAAAGCGATTTAATATCCGGAATAATATACCTAGG
>NW_006263788.1:129309-135229 GCF_000469605.1 Apis dorsata | reverse complement strand
TTTCTCTCTCCCGCGGCTGTTCCTCGACGCGGACACGGGGCGCTGCTAACCGATCCGACAAAAGGGATCGCGCGTCAAATCCTCGTTCCTGCGATTCTTCTTGAGAGATGTTCCCTCCCTTTTTTCTTTTTCTTTTTCTTTTTTCTCTTTTTCTCTCTCTCTCTCTCTTGCACGTTCAAATTCCGAAATCTGGAAAGATTGTTCCATCGAGGCAAAGGCAAACCTCGTCGATGGCCGGAAGCCAGACACATTTCTCCTTTTGCGCTGTTATTCTTCCGCCTTTTTGAACGAAGGATACGTTTAATACGTCGCAGAGATGGTCGCCACGCAGAAGGATTTGCAGAATTTCTCTTGGAGATTTAGGTGGGACAGGTATTATCCATCAGATGGGTTCGATGTGACGCGCGCTTCTTCCGAACACTCAATACCGCTAATAAGTACTGGCACCAGCCACATGCTAATGCATAATGCCGATCAAACAACTGTTTAAGCAGTGCCGAGTTAAGTGTGCCCCATTCTTCCACGAGCGACCCTTCACCCCGCCGCCGGTATTCCATCGTCGACCGACGGGGTTGTTTTTGTCCCCGGGAACCGGGATCTCTGTCACCCGTGATTTTCGTCACTTTTGAATCCCCCTTCCTCTCTCCCCCCCTCCCCCATCCCATCCAACTCCATCTTCTTTTCTTTCTGGAAGGAAGGGACGAAAGGGGGAAGGAAATCGCGGCAAGATAATAATAATACCACTACTACTGGAATTTCCAACAGCCAGAGTCATTTTTCCTATGGAATCTCGTTTCTTGTTTCCATCCGTCCCGCTTTTTCAACCCAAATCCCATCCTTTTACTCGATCCTTTTTTCCCGATATCTCCTCGAGAAAGTTTCCACTTTTATTTCCCTTAAACTTTTGTTCGACATTCCTTGTTGTTGCAAAGTCGTCGTTCCTCTCGTACCCGATGCAAAGGATGCAACGCTGGAGACGGCCAATAATTTCTCGGCGGGAATGGTCGCGTATATCCCATTTTCGTAGGCCGCTGATTGAGGACAGATGCACGAGCAGGGGAAGTGCACTGTGTATGGATGAGGGTACAACCGATCACAATGACCCCCCTCCCCGAAAACACAATGGCGCACTAGCTCTCTTCAGCGGGACCCATTGCCGGCCCGAAAATCACTCGGCTATGACAAAGTGCTGTGTTCGCGCTCCCGCAAATATGTTGTAAATACGGGAATACCCTGAGTGTGTCTCGTCAGGATCGGTCAATCGAGACCTCTCTTCGACTCGAGCTTCAGAGATATCGCCTTTGCTTTTTCAGTGTACAAAATATCCAAAAAATGCATTTGTACCAAGATTGGGAAAATACGTTGGGAAATGCCTTATAAATGCGAAATCTTTTCCCGACAAATTTAGGGAGAAAGCAAACCTCTCGCTCCCGATTTCTCCAACGACGATTTCTTGAATCTCGATCGACGTTTGGCGAAAGGGGATGAATAAAAAAAAGAAAAAAAAAAAGAAAAAAAAAACAAGTGACGCGATCGATCGTACGTTCGTTCGCGAAACGAGGCGATTCGTTTCCATAAAATCTGTTGCTCGCGTTCGCAGGGCGAAATCCTAATTAAACGGCAGATTCGAATTCGCCGATGGTCCACGTACAAGCTTAATCCCGGGGAAGCGCCGATAATATCGATCGATGCGGCGAGTTAATTAAATTAAAATACTCGTATAATAGCGCGCCAGATGGCACGGCCAGAACATACAACCTGGTATTGAGTACCGGTTCACCCCTCGGCAACCCCCCGTCGTAATACGTAACTCGTTTAGCAGTCTTGCAGGTTGACAAAAAGAGTAAGGAGGGCGGAACTGCCGCGGGATTTCGCTTGGCCAAAACATTTAACGCATCCCCTCTCCCTCTTTCTCCATCATCCTTTTTCTTTCTTTTTTTTTTTACTGATCCTTGATCATTGAGAATTCGCATACGCTTATACTTTTTATCATTGGAAGGATTTATTATTATCATTGGAGGAGTTGGATCAAATATTTTATCCTCTTTTAAAGATTTGGAACATCGATCGTTGTTGATGACAATGACGAGGACGATGAAAAATGTTAAATATTTTGATTTTTTTATTTATTGAAGATTTCTTCGAAAAAGAAAGAAGGTTGGAAAGATGGGCAGTGGATCTAGATGAAGTAGATCCGAGATGATACGGTACTGATTACCTATTTACCAATGACAATCGAATGGTTATTTAGTTTCATGGGGTGAGAATCGAACCGCAGTTTAGTATTACGGAGGCCGAAGGCAAGTCGTTAGCGGCGTTGTCGCAACATATGCGCTCGGCAGGCTCCATATGGGCCACCATGGACCCAAATACGTAGCCCCCGGAGCCAAAGTACCGTACCCTATCACAAGGGATCGATACCGTTTCGCTCCTTAATCGGTCAGTTTTGCGGCTTTCCACAATGCCTTTTTCAAAGATTTTGGAATAATTAAACATCCTTCGCAAAATAATAATTTACAACAATTTAAATCTATCAAAAGAAAAATGAAAATAAATAAAAATCCTCGTGAATATCTTCCAAAAATATTTCCAACCACAAGTATTCAAGGAAAGGAAAATGCTTCTCGAAATCGATTCTTACAAAAAAAAATATATAGGGAAGGGGATAAAAACGACGAAGAAATAGGGAGAATAATTCGGGTGGTCCATTTCTTCCACCGATTCCCATAAGCATTGCGGTCGTCGGCGACTTTAAACGCGACCATATGATGAGGGCGGCTAAAAACATGGTATTTTCTTTAACCATGGCGCAACCGTAGACGAGGGATGAGTTTGTGCGGCAAGTGCACGCACGGTGCATACACCACGAAGCAGAAGAGACCCCCATGGAGAAGTGTACGGGCAGTGAGCAGGTTGACTAGCTTTGTCCGTGCTCGATGATGACGATGGGGTCGGTCTCCGCACAGATGGGCCGCTAATCTCATTGAAAACTCATGAGGACTCTCAGAGTGGGGGGATGGTCCAACGGGGGAAGGTGAGCCAAGGGCTGAACCCTGCCCTGCAAGTCTCTGTATGTCCTTGCATGGGGGCCAAGCACCGTGCCAACCACCATATGTCCTACGTATATGCGTGCCCGTCTAAACACGTGATGCATACTTACGAGAATATGTCGCTTTCTTTCCGGACTCGTCATAGGGATCGCGTACACGATTATGCAATGCGTTGATCTCGATGCGAAAAGTTGTCACCTTGACACTGCTAATAAAAATTTTCTTTCACATATATCATATTTTCTTCTTCAAAACTATTGTCTCTCGTTGATTGCTAGGGATCGGTGTGCTATTATGTACTGCGTTGCAATTTCGATGTGAAAAGTTATCATTCCAATATTGTAAAAGAAAAAAATCTTCATTAACGTTTGCTTTCTTTCAGTGCTCAGGAATCGCAATATTTCTAATAAAAATTTTCTTTCATATATATCGTAAAATATTTTTTCCTCCAAAACTATTGCTCGCTTTCTTTCGATGACTAAGTCATAAGGATTGTGATTATACAATGCGTTGATTTTGATTTGAAAAGTTATCATGTCGATATTGCAGAAGAAGAAAATCTTCATTGACATTTGCTTTCTTTCGGTGCTCAGGAATCGCAATATTTTTAATAAAAATTTTCTTTCATATATATCGTAAGATATTTTTTCCTCCAAAACTATTGCTCGCTTTCTTTCAATGACTAAGTCATAAAGATTGGTGCGATTATACAATGCGTTGCAATTTCGATGTGAAAAGTTATCACTTCGATATTGCAGAAGAAAAAAATCTTCGTTTTGCTTTCTTTCGGTGCTCATAGGAATCGCAACACTTCTAATAAAAATTTTCTTTCACATATATCGTAAAATATTTTTTCCTCCAAAACTATTGCTCGTTTTCTTTCGATGACTAAGTCATAAAAATCGGTGCGATTATGTACTGCGTTGCAATTTCGATGTGAAAAGTTATCACTTCGATATTGCAGAAGAAAAAAATCTTCATTGTTTCTTTCGATGATCGTATAAAATATTTTCTTCTCCAAAACTATTGCTCGCTTTCTTTTAATGGTTGTCATGGATGTGCGATTGTGCAATGTGTTGCAATCTCATTATCACCTCGATATTGCAAAACAAGAAGAAATCTTCATTGACTTTGTCGTTTGCTCATTCTCTCAATGTGATAGAGATTAATGCCACTTATATACATAATTATACGATTACATCGATTTCGGAGAAAGTGCATCTTGAATCCGGAACATCCTTTCCCAGTCCTTTCACCAGGCCATTCCAATTACCCTTTTCAACTTGTATATATATATATACATATTTAAGGTCGTGACCACAGTTAAGATCAGCGTAGCATAATTCCGTGCCGGCTGCCTCTCTCATGCATATTCCTCCTGGTTTAACAAACACTCGGTGGAGACGAGGACAAGCGAAGGGAGAAGGGTCGGAAATACAGAAGTAGTAAGTGTAACGGAGAAAAGGGTACGGAGACGGTGGAAGAGAAGGAGAGGGATACCTCGACACGCACTCCTAGGGCATACGGGGTTGCTTTACGAGCGGACAACTAAGGTATGCTCACGGTTTCACCCCCTCCTCCTCCATAATCGTGCTACGTGGCCGGTGCTGCAACGGGCCACAGGTTTTATACCCTGCTTTCTCTGTCGGTGCATCCACCGTGACCGAGGTGGTCGCAATTGCTGCCCTCACGGAATACGCTGCGCGTAAACTTTCGGAACCAGAGCCAGATACCGAATGCCCCGCACCTCACATTCGTCTTCTCTTCGCGATCTCTGCGATTCTTCCTTCCTTCTTTTATCTTCTTAATCGTGAATTAAATTCTATGACTTCTAATCATTTCCTCGTAGGAAGATAATAATCATCGATGTGAGCGTTTTAAATATATATAGTGTTTCCGGATGATTTTTGGAATTATTGATTTTGAAAAAAAAGAACTTGTTGCTTCGAACCTTTGATGCGTTCGTGACGAGATTGAGAATTGGTTTCTTTTTTCTTTTTTTTTGTATTTGTTTCACTTTCGCGGGAGATGCAGTTGATCGATCAGGTAGGGAAACATCGGAGATAGAGGGTTGATCTGGCGTGATTGCTTCTGACAGCACGGTTAGGGGCGGTGAATGGACGATTGGTGGATCGAAAGATAGCGAAACCGGATACTCTGCACATATGCTTCGTTCTTCACAGCGATCGTGAAATATGTTGACGGGGAGGGAGGGGTATCTATAATCTCCATCGCTCCACCTTTGATCGACGGCTGCAATTAGCATTTTTCCGCCGATCGGATCTTCGAACAAACGATTTGATTCGAAGCGACGAATCGAGAAGCGCGTTATCGTGGACAAACTCCTTAAGGGTGGAAACGATTAATTCTGGGCCGGGATACCCAGGTGTTTTGCTAGATTTCCGCGGATCGGGCACGTCGAGACAGGGCTGGGAATCAGGAGGAGTCGGACAAATTACACGCGGGACAGACTTAATCTAGCTTCGTTCCTCCTGGGAATGGCCGAAAGAGAATCAAAGTCACATCTGTGACGTTCAGAACGACGCTTCGGGTCGTTCTGGGTCTTCTCGCTGCAAGATTGATGACGACTCCCGCGCTTTCTCACCGTTTCCAGTATTCTCTTCTTCTTCTCGGGGAGGGAGAAAGCAGGGGAAAGGAAGATGCGATTTCTCCGTGCAAATGAGACGTCTCCTGCCAGAAATCTCTCCTTCATGTCAACGGACCCCGCTGACAAATGTTCCGTGACGTTGCGCCCGAGACAATCTTTGTCACACTCACCTGTCGCGGGATAAATTATTGAATACACCTCAGGGTTCGGATCGAAAGAACAAGAGTTGAGACAGTTGAAGGATAATTCGTCAAAAAAGGAG
>NW_006263788.1:124128-128986 GCF_000469605.1 Apis dorsata | reverse complement strand
TATATATATATATATATATATATATATATATATCCTCGAACGATATAAAATTAAAAAAAAAAAATAGATGGCAAAGATTGTAATTCCGTTCTTTTTTTCTTATTTTTACTACGTTCCAGGAAAATCTCCAAAAGATCGAGTTCCACTCTTCAGTTTCCTACCGTCGCTGATATCGTCCGAGCCTCCTCTTTTGGAAGCGAATCTCGGAGGAGAGGGGGGGAAGAAGGCTCGAGGGGTGTACGCGTCGTCCATCATTCGTTGAAACGACGAAACGCTCGGTAGGTTCGGGTTTTCAGAGAGGGCAGAGGAGATCTGCATAGCGAGTCCTCGGCATCTCGGAGGACGAGCGAGCTAAGTGCGGGATTATGCAAAGCAGCGGCCATACAGTATAAAAATACGGAGCGACTCCGCGCCATCTTTTCCGGACCATTCTAATAACTCCCTCCCATCCAAGCTTCCTCCAGGCCTCCAAGTACCTTCCTCGATCCCCAACCTTCCTCGTTCCAACCGGCGTTGCTCGGCCTGCGCCCACCATTCATGGGGGAACCACGAACCCGTGCACGCGGAACGGTCACCCCCTCTTCCAAGATTTCGCCGAATATAATCGTAAAAACCGTCGCGACGCCTGTACGTGCGCCTTCACGCGAGCCTTAGACCGCGCTTTTCTGCCTCGTGCATCGTGGTTTACGCGTTGGATTACTCGCAACTTCTCCCCCTCCAACCCTAATGATCGTTCGATTATCGAATCGGCGTTAAGGGTGTTGCTCTTAAGGGTGAGCTCGTCACATTATTCGCCCGATGATCGATCGCTTGATGAATATTCACGCGTCCAGACCATTAATTAATTTGTACCGATTGATCTGTACTCGTTTCCCGCCCACGCCACATCATAACTCGTGAACACGATGAACGTCCCCACTATCATACTTTAAATACGACGCTCGGATACAGAGAGAAGCGTATCGGGTCGATCCTGAAATCCGAGGGGGCGTCTCCACGTTTCTCGCCGCTTAAATTTCCAAACTTCTCGCCTAGGCGACTCACGTTTTCCGCGAGCGAGGCGCGAGATAGCGGTGTCCGATAACGCCCGGTTGGAAGTCGCATTAATTTTCCCCCGGCTCCCTCCCTGCGCGCCNAAGGGGGGAGATGATACGGTTCCATCTCGAGGGGTGGTGGGTAGGTAGGTAGGTAACGGCACGCAACGAAACCCCGCAGGGCGTTTTAGGTAAGGTATTCACGTAACGCATAAGCAACCGCCACGCGCAGCCCACCGTGTGCACGGAGATAAGGGACGAAGGCATCTTAGGTGGCACTTCGAATAGAATTAAATTCCCTCGCGGCAACCGCGGAGCGAGCCGATATCGTCTTGCGGATGATATCAACAAGAGAGGGGGTTCGACGAACTTCTCCCCTCCTCAACCATGTATAAACGCACGGAAAGTGAATTGAAATTTCATTGGAAATTGGGCGGTTCGACGAGATCCGGTTTCGAGATCGAGATGGATTTGTTAGTTTGCGGTCGATTGTGGCCGAAAGATGGGCAGGAGGGTGGGTTTTGATCGATGATCGTTTGAAACGCGGAGAAGGAAACTGCATAGTAAGCGAATATCCGTGCGCAGCCGGTGGTTGGAAGAATCGGTGTTGAAAGTTCGTTTGAACTTTGCGTAAAGTTGGCGGAGTCGTCACGTTCGCCACTTGTTCCTTCGAGAAGAATGTTTTGATCTATGAAGGGAATCGGCGATTATTCGCAGCTACGAGGAATAAAGAGAGAAAGAGAGGGAGAGTAATCGCGAGGGGGAGGGTAAGTTGACTTTGTCAACGATCGAGCAACTTTTCGCAAACGGGGGTCGATTTCGAGGATTAAGATTAAGGTCGGGAAACGTTTGATAGTGGCTCACTTGGTATGCACGGCTCCCGCTTATAAGTCAAGAAATTGCTCAAGCGCCCGTAAAATCTAAATCTCTGGCACTCGTGGCAGCCGTAGGGGCTCGTGCCGTAGCACTTCTTCCCCTTTCGCGGGCGGCGCGCATCGCGGCCGGCCATTTCAAGAATCCTCCGAACTCATCACACGTTCAATTTATCAGAGACTTAACGGAGCACCACCCTGTTTCGTCGAGCTACACAGATTCCCTCCCGTCGATTACTCTTTCTCTCGGAGGACGACGTTCAAGAAATTGAAACCATCTCTTCCTTCTTCTTTTTTTCTTCCTTCCTTTCTTAGAATCCTCCTTTCGAAATATCCTCTTTCAACATTTTCCTCTTCAAAACGCGTTAATCGATTAATTTTAATCATCGAGGGTTAATTCGTCTCGATATAAATCCCGATCGAATTAACCCACGTTCTCATTGGAACGGATTACGAGTTAGAATTTCACCAAGAATTTCTGAAGGGATGATTGAACGTATCACGATGGAATATTTCTTTGGAGCGAGGTTGCGTGTGTGTGCGCGCGCGAGCGTGTGCGTGGACGCCGGGTTTTAATGGAAAATCGACTGTGTGTGCTCGGGGAGGACCGGTGGAAGAGAATCACGATGATTCCGTGAAATATGGAAGCAGAAGCGAGCAGGTTTTCGGCGGAGCCGGTAAAGCTGCGCGAAGCGGTGTGGTCGCGTTAATGGGTGATTGATAAACGACCTTCTCTCATCAACTGCATCGGCTGCATATTTATCACCTCGGACAGACTCGGCAGTCGTCGCGTTACCTCCAGTCGACCGGAAACTATCGCAAGATATTGCTCGAAAGTACTACTTTTTCCTCTGGGGAAAATAAAAAAGAAAAAAGGAAAAGAAGAAAAAGAACGAGGGAACGAACGAAAAATGTTCGTTGCGATGGAGTTGGTCGATCGATCTTTGGATAGACGCGTCTAGACGATGCGAGCGAAAAAAATAAAATTCCGGGCAATCTTTCAGAAATTTTCGCATAATAATTCATCGCATCGACGATCCCGATCGTTCGAGCGGAAATGTTTCTGCAAGGTGTCGCAAAGCAACACAGTTGACACAGTCCCTTGCTAGGATTCAGCGTTAACAGCTCACGCGTGTCAGCCACGTGCCGGTCGAGTTGCTACCCTCTGCCCCGTTTAACTTGGACGAATTGGGCGTCGCGAAGCTGCCTCCCCTTTCTACCCGATTTACGCGACAACGAGGACAGATGCCTGCGAAATTAGACCTGGACGATTCTCACGAATCTTCACCCTTTTTCGTTTTTTTTTTATTTCCTTCAGACAATTGACGATTCTCGAAGCGATTTTGTTTTTTCCATCTTTTCCAAAGGAAGAAGATCGTTCTACTCGAATAGAAGATAGAGATTTGAGCGTTAACGGCGAGGCATAAAGTGGAATTAGGGATCGGTATATATCGGCGTCGGAGGCGATGCAGGGACAGGATGGCTGGATCGGCAATAAATATGGTTCATAAGCCAGGAATGGTCGACGAAAGATACAGAAACATTTCCTCGACGCCCTGCCGCGAGTCGCGTGTCACATATAACGTCGATGAAACGACTCCCTGTCGACTTTACGACCACGAATTAGGATTAGAGCCGTTGGGCCGTTGGTCCGTTGCCCATCATCTGCTTCCTTGATAATCGAATTGACTCGATTTATTTCAATCTCGAGCACCACCTCCTCCTCCTCCTTCTTTTCCTCTTTCTTTGCCGTAATCGCAAAAGGAAAATAATTGTTTGTTTAACAACTGGTCGCGATTGCAATCTCTGTTACGATAAATAATTTCGAAAACGGGGAAAAACTTGGATACTCGCTTCGCGTTGGAGGATCTCCGCCGGGGTCGGCCAGTCCAATCGAAAAGTCATTACAACTTTTTGCCGACTCAATCAAGAAGTTAATGTCCTTTAACCTCAAGGCGTTCCCAGCAGAGCTCGCAGAATCTCGGAATCATGAGTAAGAAATCGACGGCTCTCACATGCCCGGCAAAATAGATCACCAGCTTTATGATTGATCGCCTATTGCCTTCACTCGCCCACCCTTTTTTTACTTCCTTCTTCTTTTTTTTTTTTTTTCACTGATAACTTCGGAACGATTTCCGGCATAAAATCCTCGTTTCGGTTCAATTCGATAAATTACTAACGGTAATTAGATTTTATTCTCGTTACTTTAAAATTCTACGTAATAAAATTGGCGTTAAAAATTTTAAAGAATCGAGAGATTCTGATACAAGAAATCCTGGTTATCTCGAGAAGACCGGTTTCAAGTACGAGCCGTATGTCACCTGGAGGGATCGTGGTATTTATCGAATTGGTGAGAAATGGGGGAGAATTCGTCAGGAAGATAATCCGTAGAATGATGATCTCTACTGGATCTGCTGCCACCTTCTGTCCATCGCGGATGATTTAATGCGTCTCATTTCTCCACCAGTTACGAGCTGTTCGCGAGACTATCATTCGTCAGACGAGACTTAACTAACACGCCAAAATATGAAAAGAATAAAAACAAAAAAGAAAAAAAAAGAAAATCAAAATCGAAACGACCCGTTCGCGTCATCGTCAAATATCGTTCTCCAATATCAGAAACGAATCCAAGGCAAAAAGAAGAGAAGAAAAAAAGAGAAGAAAAGAAAAAGAGGAAAGAGAACGGAGGAAAAAGAAGATATCCCCGGAATGAGGAGAAACGCGTTTCTCGTGAACCGTTTGGAGCTGAATGATCATTGGAGGGATAATCGGGCACGGTGGAGGTCCATCAGCGGATTCGACGAGTCTGCCGAACGTCCAATATCCAGGAGGTCGACCATAAAAAAGAAGCGCGGAGGCTGGCGCGGGCGTTAAAAATATTCAAGATCGTTTGTCAGGCTGAATTACAGCCCCGCCACCACCCTCTCCCTCTCCCCTCCCCTTTAGAATCTC
>NW_006263788.1:122628-122873 GCF_000469605.1 Apis dorsata | reverse complement strand
CGTTGGACGCGTGGTCCGGTAAGTTTTTCTCTCCCGTTCGACCATTTACATTTCCACGATGCGACGAATTTTAACGTAAACTTCACTTTCTTGACGTTCGTTTCGTGGCGTTTGAATCGTTTGAAATTTTTTTTCAATTCGACGATTTTCACTGACCCAGTTTCCCTCTCCCCCCTCGATTTTAGCACGGGTGTACGCAACACCTGGCGCGTTACATAGAGGTGGTGGAGAGAGAAACGATTCAT
>NW_006263788.1:119829-122296 GCF_000469605.1 Apis dorsata | reverse complement strand
GGTTGCCCCAGAACTTGACCGTCAAGAATTACAACGACAATGACGCTTCCGACAGAAGAAGGATGATCCACTGCACCGAGAATTCTCTCAGCCCGCCGTATATATCACCGAGAACCTTGACCCCAACGTTNGATGTTAACCACCTGCCCCGAGGTCGTGGAGCCGAATCTCACTTGCAACAAGGTGTACGACACCGTTCTACCCTGCCCGGCAGACAGACACGGGGAATCTCGCAGCGCGTTCACCAAGGTGAACCTGACGATCCAGAGGAACGGGTTCGCCGACGATGGCCAGACCTCGCCGCGATCCTCCATATCGCCGGACGATCGTACCGGTTACCAAAGCAGCGTCAGCCCGCCGGGCGTACCGTTGACCTCGACCACCGGCTACAAGTACGCGCCATTCCCCACGGCTAAAATGCCGTATCCTTTCCTGGTCGGTCCCGAGAACGGTCAACCAGGTCTGTTGGAGAACCTCAAGATACCGCAGATCGCGCAACCGCCCAAAGTACCGAGTCCAAAGATACCGAGTTTCCGGCCTGATCTTCCCCCGGTTTACCCGAACCTCCCCTACAATCCGATCTCCGTGTTCCCACCGATGGCCGACGCGCTCGCCAGGCCGAGATTTCTGGCGACGGCCGCGGGGGTGGCCGGCCTTCTACCCCCTTCGTTCGCCGCGTTGACCCTGCCCGCGCAAAACGTATGCGCCAAGTGCAATCTTTCGTTCCGGATGACGTCCGACCTCGTGTACCACATGAGGTCCCACCACAAGAATGAGAACACCGGCGAAGCGGCAAGAAGGAGGAGGGAGGAGAAGCTCAGGTGTCCCGTGTGCGACGAGAGCTTCAGGGAGAGGCATCACCTGACCAGGCACATGACCGCCCACCAGGATAAAGAGAGCGACGCGATCGTTGACCAGGTCGAGGTAAAGAGGCGTGCCACCACCGTTCACACCAAGTGACGACGGAAATCTTCGTCGAGCGAGGACGCGATACTGGCCAGTGGTTATTCGTTCGAGAATTAGATGAGTTTGGATTGCAGGAAATGGGAGAAAAATTGGGAGTAAAGTTTGAAGAAGGATAATGGGAAAAGGATATATTATAAATAAGGTTTGATCGATCTGTTTCCATTTTAATCTTGCCGTTCATCTATGATCGAAGATCGAATGCTCTTCCAATTTTTTATCATACAGTCTCTTGTCATATGTAGCTCGATAAAGCAGGATAACGATACGATAATCTATTCTTACCGTTTAGCTCGTTAACCACGAATATCCACGAGTATTTTGCACTTGCCCCCTTTTTAATCCGACTACTTAACGGGATTAATCGATTACATACATTTTAATATACGTGTACGAAGAAGAAGAAAAAAGAATAATCGCTAGAAGCTTTAACGATTAACCCAAGAGATCATTCTCTTGAAAATGTTAAAGTGATATTCCCTCTCTAGTCAATATTAGGTAGGAGAAATTTGTAAATATATCGATCGTCGATTCGATCCAATCTTTAATCCTTTAGCTTTAACCCCTGTATATCGTAACTCGCTCGAACGAATTCCCTCGAATCCCGATTATCTTCTTCTTCTTTTATTTTTGTTTTTTGCTCGATCATTTTCACCGCGTATTCAAAAGGTTATGCGACATTATCTTTTTCCAGCCAAGAAATAAAACACTTGGGCTCGCGCGCATCGGGAGGGCAGGTGAGCCGAGAGAGGAGGGGGGACAGAACGCGACGTAAGCTGCGTTCATTTGTGTGTTGGGGGTGGCGCGGCAATAAATAGATCGTAAACCGTATCCCGGCTAACACACAAACCGGCGGAGCGCGCATAATGGTAGGAAACAATGAATGCCGTAATCGGAAACAGTGCCGGTTTGTTATCTGCCATTTACACTCCATTTAACTTCAAACAGTGAATCGCTGGTGGCGCGCATTCGCGTTTTAAATACACGCGACCTCCACCCCCGGCTCCACCCCCTCTCCGCGCCCCCAGCTCTGCACCCCCTCCTGGCCGACGTACGGCTCAACATAGGGTTAAACCTGCCGCCACGGAGTGGCTTAATATTGCCCGCAATTGCTTGACTTATCGCCACTTCCATCCTCGGCTTAATGCTCGCTTAATTTCCGCTGAATCGGAATACCCCGGCTCACCTGTGTGTTGCACGTTGTTTTTCCCTTTTGCCGCGATTCAGGGGGATGATTAAGAGTTTATTGGATCGCCGTTGCAACAACAAGGGGCGAAATAAAGGAGAGAAGCAGATGGGATTCAAAAGAGGGATACGACAACAAGCGAGTCGAATAAATCTTTTTAAGGATAAGAATGATACGAACTACGGTACTACAGTATTCTGTACAGCAATAATTGCAGTAGCGTGTATATACATTATATATGTATATCATATATATTATCTCTCGAATATTTCTTTTTCTTTTTTCTTCTCGATTTTCGAAAAGACAAGGAAATCATCC
>NW_006263788.1:118474-119501 GCF_000469605.1 Apis dorsata | reverse complement strand
CTTAATATCGTAAAAAAAAAAAAAAACGAATCGCGAGATGGAAGTTAACGGAGATAATACAGTTCGATATCGATCCACGGATTTATATATTAGAATTTTGCGATCCATACGACGTTGTTCTAGCTGTACGTGTAAGACGTAAGTCCGATGTATAAATGATTTTGTCATCTAGATGATAAGATTATCGTTCACGTTCTGTTTTGTTTTGTAATAATTATTTATTACGACGTGTGTCACGTTGTTTCGATTCGATGTAAATATCACTTTGTACATACAAGCACTGTAATGTATTCAAAATCGTTGTTAATGAATAAAAAAGGATATCCATCATCGAACTTTCTTTTTATATTTTGCCATTGTTGAACAAAACCTTTTAGAACAGCAAAAGTTTAATTTTATCTCTCTTTTTCACTTATAGAGGATATATAATATAATAAGTATATATTTATTTTTTTTTCAATTTTTCCCCCGTTCGTTTGTTCTCTTGTAACAAATATCTCTCTATCATCGAAAGCCGATTACACGGTACAACAGATTAATTTCTGGCCGCTCGAATGTCCCTTTCGACTCGTAAATTCGCGATCATTGAATCGATTCCCTTTTTCTTCGAAGATTAGAGATAATTTTTCTCGAAAATTCTAAACCACGTTCAAGGCAAGGAAAGAGACAAATAATTAAAATTAACAAATGCGCGAACACGTCGACTTGTTGAATGAAATCACGTCCACGCCCACTGGCGTAATACTATCCAGAAGGCAACCAGCTACTCTCGAGAGAAAAACCACGAAGAAATCCCTTAAACGAGTAACGTTTAAGCCCGTCGAAACCGCAGCCAATACGACAAACAATCTCTTACCACCCTCGTTCCGGCTTAACTTCGCCCCTTAACCCCCTCCTCACCCAGAGAGTAAGTGTACTTACCCTCTGCCCGAGGTCCATAAAGATAAATAACACGAAGCAGCCCACGGTATCCCTTACTAAAACTGGGAAGAATCCCTCCCCCTCCCCTCGAAAATTCCCATCATCC
>NW_006263788.1:117174-118329 GCF_000469605.1 Apis dorsata | reverse complement strand
CACGGCCCGCTTCTGTCCTCCGTTTAACGAGCAAATTCGTCCTCTCCACGCTTCCGCTTCTTTCTCCTTCTTATTATTATTATCCTCCTCCCCCTTTTCCCCGATATTCAATTCGAGAAACCTTTATCTTATATCCTCTCTCGTATCACCGATTCACGAATCGATGACCGAGCCGTCTCCCCGATAATTCAATAAGAACGAATCATATGGCGGGAGAAGGAGGGAAGTGGATTCGAAAGAGATCCTCGCCATTATGCTCGGTGGTTCGATTTAAAAGGAGCATCGGGGGCCATCCGTATCCCCCTTGGTTCCGATCAGACAGTCTTCCCACCCTTGTTAGCGATACTTGGATCCGTGGAGAATCGCGCGCATGCTTGTTCTGTCAGTGAAATAATGACAATGTCATAGCTCCGGCCCGATTTGCCACGGCGCCCTTGCCTGCCACGTGGGCGACGATTGGACGCGGATATGCTAATATGGCCTCCGTTTCCAAGACATTAGCTTCTCGGCCTGCAGATTCTCGGCCAGACGAGTCACGTCTTCGGCATGAGAGCGCACACGCCACGTCTATCACCGGATATATATATATATATATATATCCTGCATATACGCCCCCTCGAACAGATCGAGCGAGACGCGATCTCACCCCTTCGATCTTCGATTTCTCGTTGGAGGATAATATTCCAAGATATTTTCTTGAATTCGATCGAAATGTTTTATTCAAAAAAAGAAAATATTCGTTTGGAATAAAAAAGACGCGGTTAATTGGAAAGATAGTCCCTCCCGATCCCATTGGATCTCCACCCCGATTTCCGATTAGCCACGGTGTTTCGTCGCGATTATGTAACTTGACTGCGAACACGCAGCTTATATCGGTCTCACGATGATCCCCGATCCGAGTGTTTCGATCTCAACCAGGCGTCCCTAAACGATTTTCACGACGCCACTTTTCCACGACATATGCTTCGATTGGCGTCCACACACACACATTATCTCACGTATAGGTGATACCGATTACAACAAACGAATAAATTTCTTATCGTTTACGCGACCGCGAAAAGAATCGAATATATTCCTCTCCAGTCGAAAAATCGGAAATCGCTGAATCCCCTTGCGGAGGGAGGAAGAGACGGATAAATCCGCGGCACGCCGAAT
>NW_006263788.1:113269-117168 GCF_000469605.1 Apis dorsata | reverse complement strand
GAAGCGGATAACCGCGTGCACGGCTCGCGGTGCATGGTTTGCGGTTCAACAAAGAGAACGGTGTCTGGGGAAAAAAAGCAGAGCGCAGCGGCGGTGTCGGTGGCCGCGGTGGAGGCTGAAATAGAAAGGACCGGCCAGCCGGGCAATAATTCGAAACAAAATGTCAAGCGGGCACCCATTGTCGGGTGCGGTGGTGCGGTAGGCGCCAACTAGCGCCGACGAGAAAATATCGCCGACAGTAAATCAAGGTGTAGAAGAGGACCCACCACCTTCTCCCATCCCCTCCTTCTCCCTCCACCCTCCTGTTCGCCACCCCTCCTCTCGGAGGCCCGTTTCATCCCTCTACGTACGGATGGTCCGGCCGCGCGATCGCGCCAGCTTCCGCTTCTCGTCACTGGAAGCTTCGCGGAACCGTCTCGTTTCGTGTTCGCGCTCAAATTTCCACTCCGCCCCCCCTTTGGAAGAAAGAAAAATTTTGCACGAAAAAAAAAAGAAAAAGAAAAGAAAAGAAAAATGATCGAAAAGAAAGATTCGTCGTTTTATGCGAGACGTGGTTATATACGAAGATGAGAGAGGAATGCGAGGAGGGTGGAAGGGGGAGGGAGTGATGGGCTCCAGGATGGAAAAAAGATTCTTCACCCTGCTTAAATATGTCCGACCGCAAAGCAATAAAATATCTTTATCTTACTCGTGCCATTACTCCCTTGATTCAGCGGGGGTTCAATTTACATTCCTATCGGGGCTTCGGAAAGATAAGTCCATTTAAATAAATTAGTAATGCTATCTCTTGGTCGGCGAGGAGTGGGAAGGGGGGGATCGGGGAGGAGGGAGGAAGAGGTGGGATTTAATAATATTTTATCAATTTTCGCGGCGATTCGTTACACGGTGACGCCGTTCACCATTGTTCCGACGTACAATTGCTCGAGTTTTAAACTTTACGCCTCGATGAATCATCTTTCGCGATGCGATCCGCCCCGTGATAAGTTGGTGAAAAAGTTCTCGACTGCCTTGAAAAACATTTCCCCGATCGATAAATCGTTACGTCGCCTGACAATTGATGGTTTTTACATTTGCACGATAAATTGTTTAAAAAAATTACCCCTCTCCTTTTTTACGCGCGTAATGCATCGTGTCTTTTCGACGTTTTTATTAAAACGAGAATAGAAACAAAAAAAAAAAAAAAAAAACAAAGAAAAGAAAAAGAAAAAAAAAGGAAAAGAGGCGAGAGTTTTGAAAATAGGTCTGTTCCGCGAGTCGCTCGTGCACAGTTGCCTTTCCCCCTTTTGTGGCATGTAGGTAGGACAATATAATGGGGCATAACAACGGCGTTAACACGCACTGGCCGACCCCGGACGCGACCCCGAAACCCTGGGTGAATTACGCCTCTGATAATTACTAGAAATTAATGCTCGAGCCTTACACCGGTCATTGTTAACCACCAACCCCCTTTTACCTGCTTTCAGCCTTTATAGATATCATTTACCCGACGTTCCCCTATCTCGCCCAACTATCAACCCCTCCCCCTTTCCCCTCGAATCTCGCAAAAAAATAACCCGACTCCATCTCTTCCGTGATTTCTCGATTTCTCGATCGTCGTCGAGTCGAAGGTGTAAGGTAAAATCGATCGAGGAGGAATAAGCGAAATAAGGAGGCGGGGGGATAGCAGGAAGGAAGGAAGGAAAGGAGGGGAAGGGGGTGGTGAAATTGGAAAATTAAAATCGGCGCCGACAACGGCGCGGATCCGCGGCCGATATAGGGAGGGGAGGGGGGAGGGGGCGGGCAGAGCGATGGGATGTATTAAAGCTGCGGCCGGGGCCACACCAGCAGATAGGTTAATGTGAATTTATTGCGATCGAGATATCGGCCTCGGCCAGAAAGCAGAGACGCGTGCTACGTCAAACCGATAGCCATTGTGCCTCCTCTTCTCCCCCTCCCTCCCCTTCAAATCGTTCCGAGGAGAGGAGCAGACAGCGACCAAGGGGAACCGTTTTAAACCGACCACCACATTTATCCGGGATCGAGCTTCTTATCTAAACGCATCTGGAACTGCCACGCGCGCAGCTTCTTCCATGGATAAATGAATTGCCAACAAGATATCTGTTTGGCCGGAGATTCGCCCGGAATTTCAAACGCGAGGATTCATATATATCCGAAGTAAATCAAAAACGCCACTGTAAAGATTTTCCTTTCGAACAGCATTGCTCCTTGCTCCTCGAACAACGTAAGGATTTGGAAAAAGTATTTGCAATGATCTAATAATAATGATCTCATTTTCACGAAGAAGTCTATAAGCCTCTATCGCGAACAATAGATTTACAGGAGAAACGTTACGAGAAGAGCTACGCGACAAAGACAACGTACAATAGATCTCCTGTACTTTTACTCGAATTGAGTTAATTTTTCATTTCGTTCTACAATTCTACAATTTTAAGCATCCGAAACACGAGGAACAAGTAATGAAGCATATACGATCATCCATATCGAGTGGTTCCGCGATAAGCGATCTCCGAAGATCAATCGGAGGAAACAGGATGCCCCGATCGGTCCGGTCTCGAGGCGGTTTCCGGTGTCGGAGGGACGTCCTCCTCGGGCCGGACGTCTTCTTCGAGCCTCTCCTCCGGCTAGTCCCCGCGATCGTATATCACATTACTTTAATTCATATGGTAATCGCGCGCGGCGCAGTCACNGCTCCGGCGAAAACTTTCGGAACAATGCGAGGGACAATGCGAGGAGGGAGGGGGTTGCGTGGAGGGAGAGAGGGAGAGAAAGAGAGAGAGGGAGAGAGCGGTGCAGAGGTAGGTAGCGCGCGCGGAGGAGAGCGCACCGTTGCTCGCAGAGGGGATGGAACAACGCCAGGGTGAAAGGAGGGTAGAGGCGGTGAAAATGGTGGAGTTGGACGAGAACGGGTGCGAATGCGATATTGAATTCGCCCCTGGCGACGTGCCTGTTATCGACAATGTCCGACCGCTCGACCGGAAGCCATTTGCTCTCTCTGTGACGAAATTTATGAAAGTTTCGCCAGGATATCTCGCGGTATAATTGGGAAGGCTTTTTGCAACCCGCGTGTGGTGGCAGCGCGAAGGTGGGCGCCCGCGTTTTGCGTTTACCCGCGTTGCGAACATGTTCGCCTCGGTGTCGCGCTGCTGCCCGATTCCGGACAGGAAACGGAAGCAAAACTCGAGTCCGACCGCTGTCCATTTTCGGTCGCGTCCACGATGGGTTTGCGACGTCAAAAAAAGATTTTTTTGACGTGGAAGCTGCCATAATGGGTGGTAGAAAATATTCTGTTTCTGCGCGGAACATTTTCGCATTTGAATGGAGGATAGTAATGAAAAGGAAATTTTTTTGGAAACTTGATCAGGGTTTCGTGGAGGGGACGAGAAATGGGATCGAGAGGGATCGCGCTCTTTCGATTCAGTCGCTGGCAGTCGCCCCGCTGTCCGATGAAATTCCCATTTTCCGATGAAAACCGTGGGTCAATTCGCGACGAATCCATATGCCGAGGAACGCGCCATCCAATCTGAAAGTGGCCGGTTAAAGCGAGAACAGCTTATGCGCCATACGTTTCGGCCGCGTGTTCCCGTTCAGAAGCGAGTGAAACCACCGATGGAAATGAATCTCCCTGGCCCTAAACCCATTCGATTTTCCGATTCTTTATATCTTCGCAACTTTCGATACGGACTTTCTCCCGTACACCGACCAAGAGTTGAGAAGAATAAGAATAAGAATAAGAATAAGAAAGAACAATATAAAAGAATCCCGTTCGATTTCGGCGCAAAGTCGAAAAATCAGACTTTTCGAGGATCGTAAAAAAAAAAAAGAGAAAGAAACGAAGAAAAATCTTCGTCGAATTTCAACACAGAGATTGAAGCACGCGATGGAAATTGGCCGATCGGCCA
>NW_006263788.1:109703-112838 GCF_000469605.1 Apis dorsata | reverse complement strand
GGTAGACACGGGGTGGTTCCAGCGGCAATATTGTCAGGGCCGATCCATATTCTCCGCGAGCGTGCACGAGGATGGGGGGCGAGGGGGTAGACGATGGGATATCGAAGGAAGAGCGATAGGAAAGGCAAAACACACTGTTGGCACGACAAGAAGTCGCGAGACACACGCACGGTTCCTGTCGCGCGTTCAAACCACCACGTGTACCCCTTCGATTCCGCCACCACGTGGATATTCCGGATTTATCCGGACCGGGCGCATCGGGGTCGAGATACGTCGCGAGGGATTTATAGCTCCTTTCGAGACGATTTTTCATCGATGATACCGTCGAGAATCTTCAACTTCGAGCCTTGAACTGCCTATATTCGTAACTCTGTTCCATCGAACAGGGGATTGATCAACGAATAAAAGAATATACATATATAAGAATTTTGAGAGCAAAAGTTTTAAGCATTAAGTAAAGATCGCAATTCAATCGACGACGAGGGACGTGTAAGCGGCGTAGAGGGTGAAATGGAAGGGAGAAAGGAGCTCCTCGTAGGCAGAGACTACCCGGCTAGATTAGCATAAATATGGCGTCTTAGAGCGGGGCAGTTTGTCATCGTTAGCAAAGCACACGCTTCCTGGGACTCGTCGAGTCACACTCCTCTGAATCGTCGTGGCCGCTTTCTATTCCGCACCGACAAACCTTCCCACAGGAAGGAAACCGCCGATGTAGGTTGCTGGATACACGACCGACCATGCGAGTTACCATAGTCGAGCCCGTATATATATCCTCCCCCTTCCCTCCTACAACTCGTTTCCATCCCTTTTCCTGACCATGCTAGACGGAGACAGGTATTTCGCTACCCGAACTTCCCGAACGCAGATTTCGCACTGGCTGGAGGATAACGTGATTTAGATCTCGTTCCAGGTGCTAGTCGGAGTTAAATTGCCTCCATTCTACGTTACGGAGCTACATGCTAGCAAGGGTGTAACGTAGTCATTTTCGATGCTCGACCTTTCCATCCAGCTTTCACGCGTTTCAAATTTTTCTTTTTTTACTCCAGATCCAGTTTCTCTTAATCTGTTTAACTCGAAAGTGGAGAAGAAAAAGATTGACGAAATTCTTTGAGAAGAAGTTTTTCTCTTTTCTCTTCTATTTTTTTTTTTTTTTTTTTTTTTGTTTTACGACGAGTGCGAAGTGAATTGGTTTTTTATCGCAATTACATAAAAGCATCGATTTATCAGCACGAAATAGAAAGCTCACGCAACTTTGCGATTCATTTTGACCGGCTCGCGTTATTACGATCTCGCCCTAGTATCGTCACCAATCTGCTAAAACGCATCGCCATACTTCATAAACACCCCTGCAACCCCGCAAGACGTATTAGCCTCGAGATGCCGCGGCGAAGCGGGGCCGACATTACTTTTCTATTAGACCGATTGGACGAAAGGAGGAATCGATATCCTGCATCCCTCCCTCCCGCCCATTTTCTACTCTCCTATGTATCTACATCCTTTGAAGGATCTCGTCATTCTCGCCGAGAGAGAGAAAATCATTTCCACCGTTTGTGTTTGCGTTTCGAGGAAAAATTCGATTACGCCCCATCCCCGATTCTCACCGTGGTAGAGAAATTCCAATTCACGAATCAATCACAGCTTTCGTCAAATTCTTGGGACGGATTCACGGACGACTTTTAGTCTCCTTCGACCCCCTCCCTCCCCTCCCCCCCCTTCACTCGACTTCCGTCCTCGAGGGAGCGTTTACCGCGGATAATTCATATTTATGACCAAACGCTTTATCAACCCCACTTGCCTCGTATACATTTAATTGAGACGTCCGTGTCGGAGGCAATAGGGTGCGAACCCTGCGTTGTCTCAGGGGGGTCGGGAACACAATGGCCCAACCACTCGATGGACGTTCGCTTCGTTTCTCTTGGCCATCGTTGACCGCCGTTAACGATCCGGATGGAACTCCTGGATATTTCAATTCCAATGCCCCGACTCGATCGTTCCTCTTGCTCGCTCGTTTCACGATTCGTCGCGAATGACTTCGTTTTGCGAAATTCGTTACTACGAAACTAACATCCGCACAACCTCGATTCTCCCGATAAGAAAAGTCTCGAATTACATTTATTCGATTTCAATAAAGATATATAGACCCCAGCTAGAATTCGACGTATCGATTATCGCCACATTTCATTCTTTCAGTCCACGATCCAAAGACACTCTCGACCGAGCGAAGCACCACGAATAGATCGAGCATCAATCGCGAAGAAATCGGTACTTTTGGAGAGGCGTTCGATTTACGAGCTTCATCCAGAACACGATTACGCGATCGTAAAGAACACTCGCAACACTTCTCAAAACTCGACGATCGATCGTCATCTAAGGATCGCAGGGCTCCTTTTAGCGATTGCACCCATGTATCTGGCCCGTCGATTGAGTTATCGCGCGATAACCAAACAATCGAACGAGCCAAACTTTCCCGCCNCCGGTTCCTTTCTTTTCTCCCTGTCCTCCCCTCCCCTCGCCTTCATTTCTTCCTTCCTCTTTCCACAATCGACGAGTGAGAAGAAGCGAAGGAGGAGGGGAGCGAAAAAAGGAAGAAGGCAAAGTTGCAAAGTGTCCGCGAGAAGTTGCCGACCCCCGGCTATTATCATTATTAACCTGGCCCCGGCGGGATTGGCTTTTAATCTTCGATCGTCGATCGGCCTATTAGCCGGAAACAGGCGAACGGCCCCGTAATTGAAACCCCGTTATCGCGGCCTTCTACGTGATTGCATCGGTAGCGCGAGACCGAATCGTTCGCGTTTATCTGTCGGCAAGAAGTTTCTCGCGCCTCTTTGATGGGATCGCCTTTTTGGCCGATTCCTCGCCCTCTCGAAGAAGAAACTTAATGAAATCGAGGCTCGCGAACACCTCGTCGGGTCGTGAATCACCTTCCTTTTTTTTTTAGAATTAGAATATGTTGATATTCGCGAGAAGGATCTCGAGAGAGGGGGCCGATGAAAATTTGCGAATTTGAAAACGTTCGAAAAGGGGGAAGTCTGGAATTTTTTCTGGGGAAAAGGGAGAGGTAATCCGTTCTTTCTCTTTTCTTTTCCTTCTTTCCTTTTTTTCACGATTCGACGAACGAAAGCTTTCGACTCGATC
>NW_006263788.1:107577-109507 GCF_000469605.1 Apis dorsata | reverse complement strand
ATCCTGCCCCGGCCCCGCTTCCACACTTTTCGCACCCCCGCACGCGATCGCGAAGGGTCCGCTCCGGATCCATAAGTATTTTCTCAGATTGAAAAGCTTTCGGCATGAAATATGGGTCAGAGATACGGCGCAACCCTTCTACCGGTTTTAATGGAATTAGTATTTAATACCGGTGGCCGAAAGGGGGCGCGAAAGGGGTCGGCCGGAAAGGGGAAAAAAAACTAAGTGGTTCTACCCTGTTAGGAGCAGAGCCGGCTCCCGTTTACCGGTATTGCCTTTGCAGAAAATTTACTACTCGTTAGAGGCCTCGAATTAAAAGCCGTGGCGCGCAAGTGCGAGCGGATAACGTCCGGAAGAAAAAATACTGCCCCTCGCGATTCCATTTGCGCCGTCCACGGACCTTTTCCGTGGGAGGGGGACGGTGGTTTGCCCAAGAAACAGAGGCGGCCCTTCCCGCCGTGAAAAACAAACAGAGGAATCGAACGTCAATCTGTCACGGACGATTACCGAATGCCACCCCGAATGGGGTATCCCGAATTATTTCGTGCATCGCTTTCGTGAGCGAAAATTCACAATTTAACAATTTAATTCTTAACTTAATTGTGATGCGATTGGAAGAAAAGAACGTAGGTAAGGATATTTCGATTATAGAAAGAGATGCAATTTTTTAAAATTAGCAATCCGAGTGTGAAACGCTTTGTACTTTGGAAACACTCGACGATGTCCCATTTGCGAAGGGAGGCTCCATATTGAAGAGGAGGGAGAGAAAGGCGTTGCAAAGATCGGCGAGCCAGCGCAAAACGTCGAGGAGCGATTTTAACGCGAACACTTCTGCTTGCTTTGGATTCGGTCAATAAGCGCAATAAACTCATTCCACGGTTTACTGCGAATTGCTTTACAGCCGTCTACGGTTACGACGTCACCTATTCCGCTTCTCTGACCCTCAACCACCCTCTCACCCTCTCTCTCTCTCTCTTTGCCACCCTTCGATCGTTCCATCGTTTTCTTTGTCGTTCAAAGTCCAGGCGGAACGAGAGAGGAACTAGTTACCGAAACTGCGCTAGTTTAAATTACGAGCAACGGCGCCTTCGCGATTTATTTTTGAGGGGTGGCACCCCCGCAGCGGCCAACCCCCTCGGGCATATATCCCCAAGTAGAACTGAACACCGAGCGACACCGTCTACTTTATTTCACGAGGCTCGTTTCAACCACCACCCACTCCGCTCGGACAAGTTTCTTTTCTCGAGCTCGGTGAAAACTCCGTTAACGGGGTGAAAAGTTCGCGAGCGTTTCGAAGACGGGGTGAGATATTGCTCGCTCGTACGTACAAGGGCGGCGATGATATAAAAATGTTGGTCGCGGGCCGGATTCTACTGTTTTATATCGTTATATCGGGGCCAACAGGAGTGTGTATGTGTGTGTGTGTGTGTGTGTGTGTGTGTGGTTGGGCGTGTGATTTCGTGCCACCGAATTTTCAGCCGGGAAAAAGATTTAAAAGCGGCGTTTCCGCTCGACAACGATAACTCGCCGCTCGCTGTTTGCGAAACTCGTTCCAGTTTCCTGGAGACGATCCCGGAGTGAGCCTTCTTCCCATTCGAACTTCGCGCCAACCTTTTCGACAAATTACTGCAGGATGCACACACGCGTTACGCAAAATGTTATAGCATGTATCTCCGTGAAATTTTTCCATTAAGAGCATCCATCAATTTTATATATATATATTTTGAAAAAAGTTCTCAGTTCGATTAAATTCCTCGGTTAATTTCGCGCTCGTAAAAGTTCACCTCGATCGAGGCGATTCATTGGAAATTTTGGGAGAAAGAGAGAGAAAGAGAGAGAGAAAGAAAGGGAAAAAAAAAGCAACGGATCGGTAGCTAGGTCTCGTCCCTCGTATCAATCTCGTCCGCTCGTTCCCTCTCGCTCTCGGACA
>NW_006263788.1:103331-107262 GCF_000469605.1 Apis dorsata | reverse complement strand
CCAGTCGTTGGTCGGGGGTTGCGTGGAAGGGGTTGCCGGGGGGGGACGAGGCTGCCGCCGCCGGAGAATCCGTTTTGCGAATATTGGAGGTAATGTCGCGAGCGGTTTTATACAACACCCGTTCCGCCTTTTTCAGACCACCTCCTCCTCTTTCTCCTCCTCTCGTTCTGGCAGCCTTGTTTCAGCTCGTATTACGGCCGGTCTGATGAAAAATGGAAATAGGTATCCTTCGGTCCTCTCGTCGACGCTGTTTTTATATTTAACAATGGCCAAGAATTCTCGTTTCCTGAACGCGATATCGAGCGTGATTCTACTCGAAAATTTTATTTTATCAGCATTGGATATACATATATATATATATATTTTTTTTTGAAAATATTTTTATCAAAGAGAGAGCAGCAAAGGTTTCGAAAATAATATTCGGAGCGATCGAGGAGCAGAGGGCATAGGTGTGAGGAGCAGATGACACGTTCGCCAGGGACGAGATAAGGGAATGGGTGTCGTAACACGAGTACGAAGATGCCCGTATTACGAAACACGAACCGGCAGTCGCCTTTACGACGCCGCGATACGGCTAAACGGGGTTGGATCACGCCCCGCGCATAACAACACCGACCCCTTCCTGCCCTGGAACCGGCGGCAACTTTACAAGTTTAATTAAACGTTTTGCCGTAACAGCGCCACGGAAAAGCCGGCGCTGAAGAAAGCGCGCCTGGATCCTTCCATTCTTAACGAGGACGATCCCTCGATAATGGACGAGGCCTCGAAACCGGGACGAGATCTCGAAATTTTGCCCGAACGAAAGTTCGAAAGTTTCCACGGAATATTTGAAGAGATCGAAGGGAAGGGAAGGGAAATTCGTTTAATTACACGCGATTCTAATCTTTCTATCCTGTCCACGAAAATGCAACACGTAATTCGATTCCTCTCGGACGCCAAACCCGGCGAGAACCGAGTTCGAAAGTTTTCCAGTTTGAAGAGGAGGGGGGAGGTTCCCCCCATTCGGGAAGCGGGAAGTTTCGAACGGGATCGGTTTCAGCAACTTCATTCCGCTTCCGTTCGCCGAAAAAGAATGGACTCGCCGTGTCGGGGGCATATTGGTGATCTCGGGCACGGAGAATATTTTTGCCAGCGTTTCCATCTCGACTCGAATGTAACCAGCCAACCCCCTCCCCCTCTCCGAACCCGTTCTATCGCGGTCAAGATGGCGGATTCTATACGCCAGACTCCGATCTCCATTTGCATATAAATTCTCTCGCGTTCTGGATCTTCTTCTTGGATAGTTTTCTCTTCGAGTGGATGGATGATTTTTTTTTAACTTTTCATATTAGATCCTCGATTTAATTTAACGGGACGGAGAATTGTTGTTACGAGTTTATACTTTTATTATTATTATTTTTTTTTTAAGCATTGTAAGATAAATATATAAAGGAATATCTGTGCAATCATATTCCTTGAAATAAAGGAGAAATAAAGAAATGCGTACGTTGTTAAACTCAAAAATAAAATCACGTTACGAATATAACGTCTTCCTACGTCTTGAATCGTCAAGACGTTGCGGGGGAGAGGGGGCGGTCAAGATGGCGTCTTCGCGCACAGTGTGCTCCACCTTATATTAGCATATAAACTCGTAGCCCCGAGCGAGGGCCACTCGCGCTTTGATTTATGTACTAAATATGCCTTACTAGCAAACCAACCACCGTTGAACCACCCTGGAAGAGCAACACAGCTTCTCGTTGCCGAGAACTACCCGCCGCTGTATTCTTGCTTGAAACCATCCCCTTTTGTTTTACCTCCGCTACATCGAGCTTCCGCTCTCCCCGTACTCTTTTCCTCCCCCTCCCCCTATCCTGTTCCACAAAATTCTTATCTCGCATCCAAAATTTCGAGATAAAAAAAGAGATACGCTCCTCCCTCTTCTGCTCATTAGAAATCGCGCAATAAAACGATTCCATAGGTTTTCCGTGGTTGAAAAGCGGTTTAAAGCGGTTTCTCGAGCGAGAAACCGTTTTACCGTGTAGCGACGGTGAATCGCTCGCACGCTACGATAAGTATGGTAATACGTTAGAATTAAAAGTCCGGTTAAGCCGGTAATAATTCAAGATCCGCGGGTGTATCAAGGCGAATAAGCATAAATGAATAATTGCGCGATAGATAATTTAACGTTGTACACGCTGCACGTCGCGGCCATTCCATTCGCGTTTTGCTTTATCCATTTCTCCTCTCCCCCCTTTTTTTTTCCTTCTAATCATCCTCCCCCTCCCCTCCTTCCTCGATATTTGCGGAAAAGCAAAAAAAAGCTGTGCAACTCCCCTTATCGGCGGTGACGAAACGAGTCGAAAGCGACTCGAAACGTGTTCCGATCGGCTCTCCCCTCTTCCGAGCTTCTTCTTTTTTCTCGCTCGTTCTCGAGAATGCAAACAACATCGATGATCGATCGGCCGTAATTCTCGGCCTCCAACCGTTTCTATTTTCATCGCGGCCGCGGCTCTCCTCGATATCCTCGACTTTTGTTAAAACTCGTCCCGCCCCTCGTTCCCCATTCCCGGGGAACAAACTGTTAAATATTTTTCCCTTGTCACCGCTCGCTCTCTCTTCACATTGTAAAAGTATCGATCCTGGTAAAGGTATTATTACACGTTACAATCGAGTCGTTTGTTTCGCATCGTTCCATTGACTCGAACGGTTGCGGGGAAAATTATGTGACCCGTCAGCTTTTTTTTTCACACCGACCGTTGGAAAAAACGACCATCGCGCGGACGCTTGTGTAAATTCAGGAGTGTAGGAAAAAGAAATTATTGCATCGCGGAAAATTTTTAATTTTTCGACCTCGTCTCGTCTCCTCTTCGATTCTTAATCGTTCCCTTCTTTTCCTTTTTTTTCTTCCTTTTTTTTCGGGAGAAGAAAACGAAGACGGAGAGGAATTGATCGGGATTTCGTGCGGGATGTGCTCGAAGGAGGGTGGACGGAGTAACCTAGTTTGCGAAGTCGTTTATGCATATCACGCAATTTTCTTACGGTTTCGGCCGTGTTAAAATATGTATGGAATCGAGTTAAGCCGGCGTGCAGTCCGGCGGCGGGCACAGGAAGCCGCGGAAGCTGTTACCGAGCCATTTGCATGGCATCACGGCGATTTCGTTAAAACAACCCCCTCCGTTCCGCCTCTCTTTCTCTGCCTCTCAGTTTCGCCATGTCTCGTGCCCTCTCCCCCCTCCCCCAACTCGATTTACCGAGCGCAATCTAAATACACCGCGTTCCATTACGCCATGTCGAACAGGGATACTTCGTCGAATGTCGAAATTCGTTGGGCTTCTAGAAATTTGCCAGTGCAATGCACTCTTTTCTATTATTATAACGATCTTCGTGAGTCGTAATTTCGAGTCTCGAACTCGAACTTTTTTAAACAATTCCTTCGAGAGTGTTCAGGTGTTCGATAAATCGCTCGATCGAACAAGAAATCGTGAATCGTACGGAAAATCGTACGAATGTTCTTCAGTTTCGAATGATGAAATTTTGAAAGGGATGGTAGGATGTAAGGGGTGAGATAGGAGAATAATTTTGCATCGTCTCGAGTGCAATATTTCCCGTTTCCGGGAGACATATGCAGGACGAAGCGAAAAGGGCCATCGTGGACCACGTAGGTAGCCCCTTTTTCATTTCCCTACGACCAGGGAGGCACCATGCCAGAAGTCACGATGTTCGTACTTCGAACGAAAGGGAACAACAAAGCCATGGAAAGGGAACCGAGAGGGAAGGAAAGAAAGATTGGCGCCGGCAGACTTTTGTTTCCGAAGAAGCATAAAAATCGTTTCTCTTGACTGTCGTCCCTTCGCCATCCCCGTAGACAGTTTTATGTATCTCACATTAATTTGCATAATCGAATAGAAAAATCTGAATAACGCGTCTTTGCGACCTCGTCCGTCACGTGGAT
>NW_006263788.1:102772-103322 GCF_000469605.1 Apis dorsata | reverse complement strand
GAGCCACCCCTTACGAATCTGCCTTTCTCCTCTTGCAGCTTTACCTCCTCCTCTCCCCCCCCGTTTAAGAGTGATTGCCTGATTGTCCAATCATCGATTCCTTCGTTTCTCATTGGTAAACATTTGGGAATTTTACAATTTTCGCAAACAGACGAGATTAGGATTGATTTTTTTTTAATGATAAAATAAAATACGGGAAAGAAGTTTTCTTTTATTTCAATGGCCATCAAGAGGAATTATCACTTTGCCAATGGTTGATAACGTAGAGAACAATAGCGGTATTTGTTCTTTAATAATCCTTAATAATCGTATAAAAAATCGAAATGTTTGATACATTCTCTTTGTATTTAGAGAGATTTTAAAAATTGATGTTTAATCCTGTAATTTTTGTAATAAATGGTTAATGATCTAAAAAAATTGAATGAAAGTTAATTGTATTATGTTATTAATATAAAATAAAATATAATGTGTTTTAACAAAAAAGTTTTTTACATTATCTAATCATTCATATATCTCAAAATCAAAGTATAAATTAATATATATAATATAA
>NW_006263788.1:98851-102658 GCF_000469605.1 Apis dorsata | reverse complement strand
TATAATATATAAGAATAATATTAAATATTAAATTAACATAAATATTATAAAAATAAATGATTGAAAAATATTCTCGTGTTATAATAATTTACTTAACGCGTTATAGTATCGATCATACCACTACGAAAGTTCGTTTAGAAATGATCGTCCGTACGTAATGTCTTGTGTTTATATTATAGATTACAGCGAACGATATTTAACGATATAAACAAAAGTATACGTTCTCTTCGTTGATTGTATTAAATTTAATTTTCTGAATATACTGTTCGATAATTTTTAAATTATTATAATTAATTTATAATTTTACAATAAAATATTGATATATTTTTACAACTAAAATTGCATTTATGCTCCCACAATATTATTTTTTTCATTCTTTTATCTTTTTATTAATTTATTTATTTGTTTATTAATTAATTAATTCATTTATTTATCTATTTCTTTATTTATTCAATTATTTATTTATAAACTTTTTCACTTATTTATTAATTTATTTTTTTTTATTTCTTAATCTATTTGTTCATTTATTTTTTTATTTATATAATATTTTATTTGCGTTCTTTTACTTATTTATTTATTTATTTACATAATCATTACTACATTATGTATTTTCTTATTTTTTTTTAATTATTTATATATTTATTTATTCATTCATTTATTCCTTTATCTATTTATTATACATATATTTTACGCTACGTGCAAGACAAGGAAAGCAAATAGTGCGAGAAGGATAGAAATAGAGTAAAAATATTGAAATCAGCGCCATCTTCAGAGTGCCGCAAATGAAACACACAAAGAAAGGACAGAAAATAATAAGAGAAGGATAGAGATATGGTAAGAATTAACAATTAACGCCATCTCTTGGAGTTTAAAGACATTTCTTCGAAAAATCATTCTAAAAGTACTCAAGAGATGGCGTTTAAATTCCAATTCTTAAAACTTTAATATTTTTAATACTCAAGAGATGGCGCTTAAATGCCAATTTTTTCAACTTTAATATCTTTAGCACTCAAGAGATGGCGCTTAAATGCCAATTTTACAACTTTAATATTTTTAACACTCAAGAGATGGCGTTTAAATTCCAATTCTTAAAACTTTAATATCTTTAGCACTCAAGAGATGGCGTTTAAATGCCAATTTTTACAACTTTAATATTTTTAACATTCAAGAGATGGCGCTTAAATTCCAATTCTTATTACTTTAATATCTTTAGCACTCAAAAGATGGCGCTTAAATGCCAATTTTTACAACTTTAATATCTTTAGCACACAAGAGATGGCGCTGATGATCAATTTTTCCTATCTCTATCCTTCTCGTACCATTTTCTATCCTTATATTTTGAGTTTCATTTGCGGCATTCTGAAGATGGCACTGATTTCAATATTTTTACCCTATCTCTATCTTTCTCTAATTATTTACTTTCCTTATCACGCTCTGTAAAATTTATACGCTCAAGAGATGACTCCGGTATCTAATTAATAATCGAAAGCTTGCAAGAACAATTAGAAGTAAGAGAAATTTCGTAATTCCTATACGATATTAATTTTTAAAATACTTTTTATTTTTAAAATACTTGCAAAATAAATTTAAATAATTGAAATAACAATTAAATAAAAGTTGCACACTTTATATATTCGTGGATATTTAAAGAGCGCAAATTTAAATCATATAGGAAGTCAAACTTATATATTTTTGAAACATTTATATTACATTATTATTTATATTATAAGATTGAAATGAAATTATCCATATTTTATTTTGCACATAAATGAAACTCGACGAAAACAAAATCACGCTATTGATAGCTGTTGGTAAATTAAGAAACGTTTCGTTTCAAATATTTAAATCCTATATATTTTCCATATTCTCTTGATAATTTATCGCTAATTTATAATTTATCAAGTTTACATAAAATTTTTATATTCATTTCTTTTATCATTAATAATAAATTAATCGAATGTTTCGTAAAATTGTCCGTATATTTCGTCTTTATTTCAACTCTACATGATATAACAACTCGAGAGGGAAACTAGAAAATAGAAAAAAAAAAAAAAAACATCAAGAATTTACAGTCGAAACTGTATATCATAAGTTGATCAAAGAAATTCTGCAGTTGACACAGGAGAAATCTATTCCGCATACCAAATATTGATTCCATAGAAGGGAAGTCGAAATTGAATTGCAACTTGCGAAACTCGAACCATTCGACTCTTTGCATTCCGAAGCTACAGGTGTCGTCACTTTGCACTTTTCTAAATATTTAACGAAAAGGGTTGGATAACGCTGTTAATCCCCTTGCGAAACTTCTAAATCAGATTGGATTAAATTGCAACATCCGAGCTGTTCATTGAATACATTTTGTATGATAGAACTGTTGCAATTAACGGGAATAAGCAATTGCTTGTTATATTTTGATAATTTTACACAGCGACGGCCGGTACCACGACGTTGTAAATGGTAAATTAAACGATTTAATCAACCGAACCGATCCATTGATTATAAAGTACCCGAGCGTAATTCGCAAATTACACGAGCGTATATCCCTATTGGTCAGAATTGACGTTGAAAGCATAATGAATATCAGATTTACTTTTCCAACGATCGGGCCAATATTCCAGATCGACGTGATTTCGATAAAAACCGACTATATCTCCCCTCCTCCCTCCGTTCAGATTACAAGCCCACCAAGGTGTAGTAATTATTACCGCCGAGATAACTCCGATATTTTTACAACTGTTTTCGCGTAATAAAATATCTAATAATTCCGTTCCCCGACCGATAATATAAAAATCGCGTAATAAAATATCGGGGCGGTAACGTTCGGGATATTTATTTATTTAATTCGATATCGAAAATTTCAGGTGTGTAATCGAACGGAAATAAAACGCGAATAATGATTAAAAAAAAAAAAAAAGTAGAAAAAAAAAACCGGCGTTAAAGGATGAAAGCGGCGGTGAATCCCCCCGGTCCCAGAAGAGAGGGGAGGAGGGTGGCAAATGGAGCAGAGGGTGGAAGCGAAAGAAGTCGAAATTGGCAAATTGCCTATCAACAGTGCGAATCGCAACGTTCCGCTCGATCGTTCCGTGCACCGAAATACAAATATAACAACGATGCGTGTACGGATTTGAAAGTGGCGGGGAGGGGATACAAGAGGTGGGATACACGAGCAAAGGAAGTCGGTTAATCCCGAATAACAGGAAACAGGATAGAAAGATGGCGTTATCGAGACGCGATTAAGACGCGTAGAAGACGCGTTGGAGAAGACGTCGTTCGAGAGAGACCGAGCTCGAGGGTCGATCACCGTCCGATCACAAAGGTGGTTGTTCACGAATCGGGGTCCGGCACGTAGGTACAATCTTCCGGGCGCGGCGGACTTGATTACGACCCCCTTTCAAAGGAAAGCGATACGATACGACAAAGCGTCTTTGTGCGTTGTTAGGGATTTCCCCGGAGACATTTGTAATCCTGGAGGAGCAGGTGAACGCATTACACGACCTCCTGCGCGTTCGCGTTTACGTTAGATAGACGTTTCCCTATGTAACGCGCAACCAAACGTAGGGTGCTACACTCATATGCGTGAACACATATATATATATATATGTGTATATATGTATATACGCACCGCGCACACGCGTACACGTAACGCCATTAACAACGCATAGCGTGGAGGAGAGGTAATGTATTCGCGGATTCGATCCGTGTATCAAACGACGAGTTGTACGCGCGACGAGTCAATCGCAATTAAGCTGTATAAACTTCGCCTCGAGTTTACGAGAGGGGAAATAAGATGGCGAGATTTTAGAATAA
>NW_006263788.1:97507-98839 GCF_000469605.1 Apis dorsata | reverse complement strand
CTCTCTCTCTCTCTCTCTCTCTCTCTCTCTCTCTCTCTCTCTCTCTCTCTCTTTCTCGAGAGACAATTTCGCCTATATATCTTTCGGTATAAATGTATTCGCACGGTCGTTAAAAGCGTGCATAACAATGTTGCATAACGTTACGAATCGTTGCGTATTTCATCATTGTGTTTCTACGTCGTCGCGTAAGCGTTCCTCCTCCAAGTTCCAAGGGATATTTAGGAATACGTGGAGCTTCGCGACAATGGTGGAAATTGTTGCAGAGCTTCGCGGAGGTTATATCGCGTGGATGTCCAACGGTGACGCGCGTTTTAAAGCGTGTTACGAGCGCGGATGTAAATCATAATTGGAAGTAAGCGGAAACGGGGCAGCCTCGGCTGCCTTGTTTTTTCTCCTCTCTCTCTCTCTCTCTCTCTCTCGTTCTCTAAGGATTATCGTGCATATTCATCCGTGGGGGCCTCTCTCCTTTTCCATCGGCCATCTGCGCAAACGCGATTGCAAATGCGGCTGCGGGCAGCAGCAGCAGCAGCAGCAGCAGCAGCAGCGTAGACGTAAAAAGGACGATTCGTCGAAAAGATAGCCGCTCGCGAGGGGCTATGTCAGGACTTATGAGCACGAGCGTACACGTGGCATCGTGGTTCCAGTCGCCGGCCATTTACAGCCAGCCTTGTCTTCGCCCGTTTATGGTCGATCGCTTGAAAAACCGCCTCTGCTTGTGTCCTCTTTCCCTCTGCCCCCCCTCCATCTCCCCCCTCCACTCTCCCGAATCTCTTCGTTCCGCGATCGGCCGAAGATACACCTCGTCCTACCTCGATCACTTGCCAAACTTCCACTCTAGAATCCAGACCGGAGCGAGCCTTCTTTCTTCGCGTTCATCTCTCTCTTTCTCTCTCTCTCTCTGTGTCGATGTTTCCTTGGATCATCGTTGGAACAGAAATAAAAGGAAGCTTTTTTAATTTGTCGAAGGAGGAGGAAAAAGCTCCTTCTCTCTGTGTCTTCCTTCTTGGCGTCCCCTATTGTCCGTTCCTCTTTCTTCGAAAGTCCTTTGAACGAGGAGGGAACGCGATTGTCAACGATCCAGGAATTATATACGGATGAAGCGACTTTGAAACTTTCTCCGGTGGCGGACGAAGAAGAAGGAAAAACGAAAAAAAAAAAAAAGAGGAAAAAGCTTGGTACTCGGTAGTACCAAAAAGTGTGCAACGATGGAAAGATTTGGCGAGCCAATGTGACCCCTTAAAAGGACGAAAGGGGGCAAGAAGAGGAGGAAGAAGGAGCGAAAGAAGCGAGTCCCAGGTGCTCGATGGGCTCCGTTTCTGGCTCTGTACACCT
>NW_006263788.1:90233-97014 GCF_000469605.1 Apis dorsata | reverse complement strand
CGCGGGAGGGAGGGGAGGGGGGAACGGCTTCGAGGTTGGCTTTCGACGAAAAACGTCAGCGCCAAGAAACCGTTTTTCGTTTCAACGAATCGCTTTTATCCGACCCCGGCCGGCCTTCGTATCCTTCGTTTCCTCGACCCCGTTTCCAACCCTCGCATTTTCCTCTTTCATCGACCACGCTCTAAGACGAGTTACAAAGATAACTCGTTCCGTATCCGCGTCTCGGACGGCCAAAGGACGCGATCGTTTATTGGCAAGACTTCCCTCCCCTCTCAGGCCCGGTTTTCCACAGCCAATTAAGTCTCTCTTATCTCTTACCGAGGCAAGGAAACAAAGAAAATTTCAGCCTTCTTATGAAAGAGTTCAAAGCGCGTCAAGACGAGCCGCGGAAGATATTGCGCCCGGGCTCCTTGTCTTCTTCGACTTCCGCGAAAGAAGCAGCTGGCCTCGCCTCGTTGAAAAATGAAGCTCGAAGAAAACGTGTTTGCCCGTGTTTTCGAACGTATCCATCATTTGCCACGTAAATTCGAACCGATGCCCGATGCAAAACAAGAGGACAAGACTCGGAATGACCGAAACAAATGACTCCACGTCCCTCCACACCCTTATCTCCCTTGGAACGGATCCGCTTTCCGAGTGGCAAAACCTCCTCGTCGAGAGAGAGAGGCCGTCCTGGCCCCTCCACCCTTCCCCCGAGCTTTTGCTAGCAGTTCCAGCTCGAACGCGTACCTAAGAAGAAACGGCAAAGCTCGGTTCCTCCCCGAGATCGATGCCCTCGACGACGAAACGAGTCGTCGATTGCATCCTCGAATCAACTCCGCTTTTTTAAAACGCGCGTATTGTACCTCGAACGGATCTCGAGCACGTTCGCTCTTTCGTTCTCCATTTCTTTTTTTTCCTCTTTCTTCTCTTTTTTTTCCTTTTCTTTTTTTTTTTCTTCAGCTCCCTCCACTTATTCTGAGGTAATAAAACGAGGCGGGGTTTCCCTTATTTCCACGATATTATTTCCTCCCCCTCCCTTTCCCTTTTTTTTTTCTCTCTCTCTCTTTACAATTTTCGTTCCACGTATGTAACCGTGACGAATCAGTCGTAGTTTCTCTTCTATGAGAATGGAAATCAACCGTCGTGGCGGAACGATACGTATGAAAATACGACTACGGTTAATATTTCACTCTCCATTATTCCCTATTTGGAGAGGAACGGCGGAGGGTATCAGGAGGTCGATGATTCGAATTTCCCCTCGATCGAAGCCGAAACGTTCCTTCCGCCGGAAACCTCGTTCCTTCGACGAAACTTCGGATCGACCCCCTCTCTTTCCTTCTTGCCGGGTTCGAGAAGGCTCGTAGTTCATAGTTTTGTCGAACCGGAGTTCGATTTATTTTTTTCCAATTTCTTTGGAACGTTACTTGCAACACCCATATCTCCATCCGGGATTATATCATTATATAATTGCTCGTTTAAAAATTTCTTCCTTCTTAACGCGACAAATGGGACGGAAGTTTCGCCAAACCGGAATTCCATTTATTTTTATTCAATTTTTTGAAACTACTACTTGGAAATCATCGATATCTTGTCCACCGACGATTGTATTGTTCTTCGTTAAAAAGATTCTTCCTCTTAACGCAAACAACGGTGGAAGTAGTTTCGTAAATCAACCGGAGTTCGATTTATTTTTTATCAATGTCTTGGAACACTTTGAAACACCGATATCTCTCACCGATAATTATATTTTATATTGTTCAGAGATTCTTACGTATTCTTTTATATTGTTTAAAGATTCTTCCCTTCTGTCCCTCCCTTAACGTAACAAATTTCCGTTAAGCCCGACTAGATAAGATCGAATTAAGAAGACGGAGACGGAGATCGGTTAAAGTACGATTCGCGAGGGAATGAAACACGAAGGAAGGGAAGGTGAACAAGATTAAAGAAGATCCAGCGGCTTTTTCCTAATGGAAAACTCAAACAAGGTCGGGGCGTGGATCGTCGAGAGGGAGATCGAACGAAGAGGTTCACCTCTCACCCTGAGAATTCCTCACCAAGAGAATTCGGAAGTGTTGGAGAGCGTGGCGCGAGAGTCGTGGATTTCCCACGAAACTCGGCCGACAATCACGGGGAACGAGAACGTTATTTACCCAAATAATTCCCGAATTAGCGACGCCTCCTAGTCACCCCCCTCCCTCACTGTTAATCCCTTTGCTTCGATGATTTTACGTTTCCTCTTATCGGCCATCCTTCCCCCCCTGATCAATCGATCTCTACACAACGCGATCAATCCCCGAGCTTTTTGAATCCTGACACTTGGATTCGACGATCGATCAATGTTTTCAAATTTTTCTACACGCATTTTAACATCCGAACAGAACGTTGTATCGATCGAACAGACGATTGAAAATGATGAAAATGATCGAGTGGGTGATAGTTACGAATATATCGATTATTCGCCGATTATTCTTTCAGCCTCGTTCTCTTCCCTTTTCGAGGCCTCGTCGAAGGAAATTTCGGGAATACAACACGAGGGAAACAAGATTCTCGATCGCGTTAACGAGGGATACGTACATCTTGAAAGAATAATGCATACAAAACGAGTGGGAGCGGGGGAGGTCGAGGTAATACGCGCGGTGTGGCGGCGTAATGGGAAAAGTGCAGAGGGAAGAAAAAAAGTACGGACGTTGCCCCGTTTTCCATTTCTCACTCGAATTCCCCGCCGAAACGGAGGGGAGAGGAGGGGAAGCCCGATGTACGGCACCCGCCGTAAGAAAAAAACCTTGTTTGTCCCCCGTTGAACTCGCGCTCTTATTCCGAAATACGGAATAATTTCGCTCCGATGGATCCTGGAACGAAGCCAGCCACGTCCTCGGCTCGATACCTGCCCTACCAGACGTTCACGATTATTAGACGAATAATAATAAGGAGAGTTTATCTTTGGAATTTTGCGGAAATCGGGGTGTCTGACCCCGGAAATTGGAGGGAGCCAAAGGCAATCGACGAGTTGCCTCGAATTCCCTCGTCTATCATTCAAGGGACGATCAATCGCGTGGCAAGATTTCACTTTACCGCTCCTCCAACAAGACGTTTGTACGAGCTATTTTGGAAATAATTCCGGAATGTTCGCTCCGCAGAAGACATTTGATTCGCTTAATAATAAATGTCGTTTGTATCGATTTCTGCCTATTACGATTTACTACTTGGCAAAGCCTAGTTCCGACTCGAAAATTTTCGAGTCAAATTCGAGATTGGAGAAATTGGCGCGTGGCCCCCGCGATCGAATTGGAGCGATTTTGGTCAAGGATGAGGGGGAAACAGAGAGAGAGAGAGAGAGAGAAATCGGTTTGAAAAAGCCGACGGTGGTGGGTCGGTCCACGCTGGCGGTCGATGGCTGCGCGGACGAACATATATAATAACGTAAACTAGGTGGCAGGGAGGAGCTGTCCAGAGTAAACAACGCGGTGGCCCAGGACTAATCGGCGTTCGGGCTGGGTTATGGGTTCCCACATCGAATCCCGTGGCATTATGGGACCCGACCAGCTCTCACGCCTCTCTCTTTCTCTCTCTCTCTCTCTCTTATTCCCTTCCCCCTGGTCGGCCTCTCCGTTCGCCACTCTGGCCGGCCACCAGCCTAGACCAGTTCACCGTGGCTAGAGCCACCGATAACCACGCACGTGAGAGCCGGCCTTAATGTTGTCGATACACCGTCCCCTCTTCCGCCACGGAATTTCCAAACTTCCCATCATTTCGAACGCACCTCGCCTCCCTCGCCCACCTTCGTTCCCTTCGTTTAATTAATTAATTAATTTCTCGCTTCCGATACCTTCCGTCCTTTTTTACATTGTCCTCGCCTCCACCGATTTTTTAATAACTAGGAGAGGGCTCGTGAGAGGGAGGAGGTCGCAACCGCGCTAGAATTGGCAATATCGGTGATGGGGAGGCGATACTCGTAGCCTCCGGTGACGAACGACACCGGTCGAAACTCGTCTCGCTTAGAGAGGTTTGGGCTTAGAGTCGAGGGAAGTTTAAACGTTATCGAGTAAGGGGCGCGTGAAACGGGGCATATCGGGCATAAATATTCATAGTCAATCATGTGGGAGTGTCCATGCGGGAGTGGGAGTGGTTCAAAGGGAATCTTCGAATTCGCGTTGGGACACGGAGTCTCGAGGTCCCGATGCACCGCCGGGAGCAATCGGGCAGACGAGAGCAGCGGTGGAGCAAGGAGAAAGGGAATGGAGGATCCAACCTGTCCGAGGGACAGAGATCGAAGAGGGAGAACTATAAGGGAAGCGAAATTGCCCGCTAATGTCATAATTATATAGCCGGGCGGAACGCGGCAGGAGAATAAGAGGATAGGAGGGAGAGAGGAGAGAGAGAGAGAAAGAGAGAGAGTGAAACGAGCGAGAAGAGGATCCGTCCTCGCGCCCTTTGAACGGCCGATTAATTTATTCGCGAGTGCGTGGAACAACGACGACAGAGGAAACGGCGGCCGCCTCGGGGCATACTTCGACTAGTTGCCGGCTTCCAATTTGCAACCTAGACTTCCACCCGCGTCTTCATCGACTAGATTCTAGACCAGGGAAACGATCTCGCGACAAGCGGTCGGGGAGAATGTTCGGAATCGGGTGGTTAAACCCGAGATAGATATATATAATCAGATCTGGAGGAACTTCCTTTTCTTAACGATCCTTTTCATTGATTGAGACGCAACTAGCGTCGGAATTATCGTCGAGCTTCGTTCGATCGAATTTTGAAGCAGCTACGCTGGTTAAACTTTCGCCACGTTCGTTCGATGGAATTGTACAATGGGATTGAAACCGAATATTTCTAAAAGTGGATAAAGTCGTGTATTCTTGATTGCGATAAACGATACGCAGAGGATATCGTTTTTTTTTTTTTTTCTTTGAAATTAAATCGAACCAGGAATTATTGATAATTAGAAGAGTCTAGGAGGGAGGGGGATCTATCGTTTCTATCGAATCTCGATCGGCTTTCCGCCTCCGAAAAAGCTCTTCTTGTCGAGTCGATGTGTCGTGCATTCTTCGCGAGCCAATGAATCATTCGCGGCTACGCTCTTTGTGGTGGCCGAAATACAAGGGCTGCTGGCCCCTGCGGGCCCACCCGTCTAAATCTAACACGATAAGTAGGCGGTGCCGATTAATCATGGTAAACTCGGCTCGGTACCGCTCCGATTCCCTTACCTCTCTTTCTACACCGTTGTCCCTCTCTGTCTCCTCCCGTAACTCTGCATACATCTCTCCGCGTGGAACACGTATAGGCATACAGGGTGGCCGCAACGGGTTCAACTCGGGTGTCTTTCGCTTTGCCGAGAGCGAAACAGCGAGGAGAAAGATTATTCTCGAAGAGGATCGTTATTGGGAGAGAGAAAAAAAAAAGAAAAAAAGAAACGATACGTCCTCTCCTCTCAATCGCGAACAAATGAAATTCAATTCCTCCCCTTTTCAGAAGACACAAGAGGAAATGAAAACTCTAGGTATACTCGAGGGAAAATCAATTTTCACCATCCATCCATCCATCCATCCATCGTGTAAAAACGCGCCCGTTTTTTCCACATTTTCGCCATTACAATGGCATCAAAGCGTCGCGAAGGATTCCCTCCACCTCGTAATTTCCTCGCACGATATTTACCCTCCCATTGGAGGGATGGACCGAGAGAAACCCCTCGAATCCCTACGAGTACCGTCATTCCATTACGCGCGTCGATGATGATCGAGAAACGAAATACAAATGAACGAAAAAACTCGGACGGTTTTTCGAGCGACGAAATTATTTAACCACCCTGTGTGTGCGCGCGCGGACCGAGCTCGCGGCGTATCCCGTAAGATTGAGACCTCCTCGCGTCGGGACTCACGCCGGGCCCCGTGTGAGGCCCCCGGCCTCCCCCCGCGCCCCCCGCTCCCGCTGCTCCCTCCCCCTCCTCCCTCCGGCCCCCGAGACCGCCCTTTCCGCCTTTCTTTTAGAGGCGAGGGGCCCACGATGGAGGTCCGCCGTGCTGCCCACACACCGCGCGACGCAAGAATCATCGAACCATTTCTTGGCGCGGAGCAAGAAACATTTACATCTTCTTCGACTTCTTCGGTCCACTTCTTCGCCTCCTCCTCCTTCTCCTCCTCCTTCTCCACGATATTTCGCTCTCTATCTCTTCCAAGTCTCTTCTCTGTCCAAGTATAAAAACTTGGAGAGGTGATATTGAAAAAAAAAGAAAGGAGGGTACTCCGTTCGAAACGAAATTTTTCCCATTTTTTTTTTTTTTCTTTTTTGCCCGGGAGGAAAAACGGGGATTTTGGTACGTCTCCTGGAGAGACGTAAGTTGGTACACGAGAGTTTCGAGAAAATCGAATACACCTCTCTCCGTCAAAGAGATTGAGGAGTATCGGTTGGCGTTGTAAGCGTTTAAGAAGCAGTCGAACGGCAACGAGATGCCTCCTCCTCTCTCTCTCTCTCTCTCTCTCTTTCTCTCTCTCGTGAAGTTTTTCACCGGGATGGGATTAACTTCTTGCCCTTGCCAGCGGAAACTTTAAACGAACGTTAGATGCAAGTTTTATTGCGTGCCCGTAGCTTGTAAGGCTTGTCAAAGTATAACGGTTAAGTGCTTCCACGCTTCCTCTAGATTCCGTCGAAAGGGAACGAAGGGGAAGTTGAATTTATTATCGCATCGTCGTATGGAAAAAAAATATCTATCTATCTATCACCTATGCGTGTCTTTTTATAGAAAAATAATCTTCAAACCGCGCCGCGATCACACGACGTTACTGTCCACGAATCCTGGACAGAG
>NW_006263788.1:87253-90055 GCF_000469605.1 Apis dorsata | reverse complement strand
GAGAGAGAGAGAGAGAGAGAGAGAGTGCAGCGTTTTCATAAACGAAATCGAAGGGAAATTGTCCGATGGGAAACAACGCGAGAGTGACGAAAGGTGTGTCGGCGCCGGAAATAGACGTTCGCCAGCTTCCAACAGCGGACGCATTTGCACGTCAAAGCGGCGCGATAACGACTTCCCCCTATCCAATGTTAATATATTTCGCGTTTTATATTTTCCCAACTCGTGTCCCTCCAACTCGCGAACAGCTTGAAAACCATCCAGCTGGTTCCACTTACGGATCGAAATTGCATTCTGTCGGACGTGCTCCCCCGGAAAATACAATTAACCACTTTTCTCCGCGGTTCAAGACCTCCTCATCCAGGCAGGAGGGGAGTGGGAAGAAGTCGTGGAATTTCTTGCGAAAATCCCCTCGATTGCTCGATCCTTGCTCCTATTTCTATTATCCTTGCGCCGGGGAATGTGAAACGTGCCACGGTGGGGAGGGGAAAGGAAAAGGCAACCGCCACCGCTGCGCAGTGTTACAAAGCGATATTGACCTTACCCGACTTTGTAGGATGCGGGGATGAAAAATTGCGCGCGTTCCTGGTAATTCGCCAACCGTGGCGGGATTTTCTTCTTTAAATTTATATAAGGTGTGGAGGATTTTAAATGAATTTTACATGTGCTCATTTTTATCCGGAAAAAAGTTGCGAATATACGTCGATTTTCGCGTATACACACACACACATATATATATATATATATATGTACGGTACACATGATTATCTCAAGTTCGTTCTCCATTATATTCCGTGTTATATGTGAAATTTCACACCGATCGAATTTTTTACGCGTAATTTCTATCGGAAACGAAAATCAAATATCGGTTTAAAAATCAAACTTGTCTCTAAACGCGAGATAGAAAAGGATAGAAACTTCTTCTATTTTGGTCGTAAGAGGAATAGACGAGACTACGGCAAAGTGATTATAAGTACAGAAACGAAAATATTGATAGAACGTCGGAGCGTGGAAGCGTTCACGGAAAGAGAGAGTGGGGGGGGCCGTCCTAAGCGATTAATCATCAGTTCGGTCTCTCGTTTCAGTTACGCGTACTCTGCTTACTACATCGTGTCGTCGAGAAGTGTCTTACCCGTCGATCCGTCGATGAACGACGCAGTTTCGTTCAATCGTGCTCGTTCAATCCACGTTTTCAAGAAACGGATCCTATCGCTTCAGAACTTCAGAACCGAGATTCCTCCTCGAATCGTACCAGACTAAACCTAGCACACGCTTCCTGAAAAAATATCAGCCTCCCTTGGATTTTAAAAAGGAACTTGGCCATCGTGTCCTCCCCTCCCCGGTCGGAAGGAGCGAGAAGAAGAAGAAGAGGAAGAGGAAGAAGAGGAAGAAGAGGAAAAAGAAGAGGAGGTTAATAGAGGTACGTGGATCTCGCTCGCGTTGAAAGTAAGACGTATATACGAAAGTGGCCGAGTTCAATTTGAGCGACGTTGATCACTTTTTTTCATCGCGTGCGCGGAGCGCGGTCAAAGGGGAACGAATTTCCGTTTTTAATTTCCCGCCTAGGGAATTGTTAATCTCAATGACCATCCCCTTTGACAAACGCGGGGATTAAGCCGCGCTCTCCGCTTTGCTGAATTTCGAACAATCTCGTTCCATTAGACGTCGTATCTCCTACGATTATAGTCCTCCTTTCCCTCCCTCCCCCTCTCCATTTACGTCCCATCAACTGGAAAAATATAAAGACGCTTTGTTACGACCGCTTCATCGACCCTCGTCCCCTCGTCCACCCCTCCTTTTCCTTGAGATTTCCTCCAGATTCCTTGCGCGGAATCCGCCCGACGCAACTCGTAAATAACTCCAAGTGATTCCTCGCTTATAAAAACGTTCTCGCTCGTATCATCGCCACTCCGAGGGGAATCATCATCGCGAATGTAAAAAGAATATTTCCTCCTCTTCCCCCTCGACGAAAGGAAAACATCCTCGCGATTACGATCGTTATATACGCGTCGTAACACCGTTTCATTCGACCGAATCGGTCATCAATCTCAACTATCCTCCCCGAGGATAAAATAGTCCGAGCATCGAGGTGGAGGAGGAAAAGGAAGAAGAGGAGGAGGAGGAGGAGGAGCAGGAGGAGGAAGAGGATCGACTTATCGAAATCCCATTGGACGCGGCTCGTTACGCAGCTCGTTCGCTTAAAGAAAAACACGGCGATTCCTCCCCCTTTCCCATCTCGGTGTAAATAATTCATTCCGCGCGAGGATCTTATCTCCTCGATGGTTAGTCAGCTATGTTTACGAGATTCTGGACGCCGTGTCGGTGACCTTAAGGAAGGCGTCGATACAGGGACACGTCGTCGAGACTCATCGTCGGTTACGAGAGAGTTCGGTAGCTAGGTTCGCGTTTCTCCTCGTCACGACGGCGACGTATAAAAGTGATAGACGCATAAACTCGTATTGACGTTATCCTTACCTCATCTCATATCCCTCTCAATCCCCTTTCGTTTCGTAATAATAGTAAGTCGTTTGGGGCTGTTGGCGCCAACTATCCTGGAACCATCCGCGCTTCACTTAAAATGGGGAAAAAATTGGTTCGGAGGGGAAATTTGGAATAGGAATAGATCCTCTGCGTTTAATTTTTTAAGAAATCCATTTCTTCCTTCGGTGAAATATTATTGGATGGTTCCTCTCGAGGTATGCGTCGCTGTCTCGGCCGGATCGATAAATCGTGGAGGCCGATGGAATAAAAAAAAAATTTCGCCACGAGAGCTCTACTACTACTACTACTACTACTACTACTACT
>NW_006263788.1:82048-87169 GCF_000469605.1 Apis dorsata | reverse complement strand
CCTCTTTTCTTCCTCGAGGCCAGGCTAGCGCGCTCGAGGAGGAGAAGCGGCGGCGGTAGTACAAACGAACGGGACCCGAAACCCGGCAGGGATCGGGGCGTCAATTATCGAAGCGGTCGAAGAAATCGTTATCGCGGCAATCAGAGTGTGGCGACACACCTCGGCTCATCGTAAATCGCATCCGTCACTGATTGGCTCTGACCACGGCGAACAGAAAAACGCGGCCACCGCGGCCGGTGCAAAAAAATTCTCAAATCCGTTTACGTGAAATCTGTCTGGCCAACCGTCTGCTAATGTCGTCGGTAATTAGTCTCGATTTTTCTTTTGCTGTCGAGATTATATCCCCTTGGCTGGGATCGATTTCTATCGCGTTGCTCGTTAAAAAGGAGCAAGAAAAAGAAGAAAAAGAAAAAAAAAAAAAAGGGATTGGAAAAGAAAAATTGGAGATTGGAGTCTATCTCGCGAAAGGTCCTCGAACGGAGATCGCGATTTCGGAATTGAAAGTCGGAAAGTCCGGTTGTTTGGGCCAATTGGACCGTTCATAAGGAGATAAGTATGACACGTTCGATCTGGAAAGTTTCTTCGTCTCGTCCAAGTACACACCGCATCGGCCAAAAGTTTACGAATCATTGAGTCCGCGGTCCAGAATCTTTTCCGGATACTTTATACCTCGATCCCTCGAAACGATCTCGATAAACTTCCATTCCCATCCACCCTTTCCATCCATCCATTGAAAAACTTGGTCCGAGTCGGTGCGTTCGATTCGAAACCAAACATTTCCGAGAACTTTCTCTCTATCCCCCCTTTCGAGAACAACACGCTTTATTCGATCAATAATTTAAAATTATCCTCCTCCATATTTTCTCGGAATAAACGAAGAGTAAAAAAAAGGGCGTGGAAGAGGAAAGAAAAACAAATATCCGCGCACGCATATTTCACCGCAGGAGGAAGTAGCCTATCTCGAGCGGGGAACAAGAAAGGGGGAGGAGGACCGATTCGAGAGGAAAATGAAAAGGCCGCCGGGTTTTGCGACTGAAGACGAAGGAAAATAGAAAGTCGCGGGGGCGTTTGGACGGCTGCGAAGGCATCAGCCGGGTTAAATAAGTGATGGAGGGAGGTGGTGTTCGAGGGAGAGTCGCGTTTCGATGCGCTCCACCAGCTGTCTCGGCCTGTTCCATTTTTCAGTTCGGCAAAGTAGTTGCACCGCGTGCATTATGCACTCGGTTACTGTGACGGACGACTGGGAAAAGAGGCATGGACCGTCCCGTTACGCTGTCCCGTCCCTTCCTCAAGCGCTTCCCAACAACTTTCGCGGCAGTTTCGTTCGCTGACAAGGCAACGGCCGTAAAAATTAAAAAGTTTCTTCCCTTTTCTTTCCTTTTTTGTCCCTTTCTTCTTTTTTTTTTTTTTTTTTGAACGTACGTGCGCATCGTAGAAGAAGCATGTGTATATATATATATAAAGAGAGAGAGAGAGAGAGAGAGAGAGGAAGAGAATATCAAGTTTCGGACGATTTGGTTGATAGTAATAAGTTTCAAACGAAATTGCTTCGCATCGCGATCGTAATCTACCCGTTCATTGATTTAATCTCATCGATGGTAATTTTAGTTAGTGTATAGTCAGTCGCGAATTTAACTAATAAGTCGTGTTATCGAAAAACCAATAATTCTATTTTGCACGAAGCATTGTGAATATGTAGATTATAGATGGGTTGTATATGGTCGAGTAATAATTTATATTTAATAATGGTGTAATAAATTATTTTAAATATAACTTGGTATGAGATAGATAGTAAGAAATATTAAACTATGAAATATTCAAGTTTTCACGCTCTGTTACTCTGTTATAAAATATATTTCGAGTTGAAATATATCGCACGCGATACACGAAAAAAAAAAAAAAAAAAAAGGAAAAAAATGGTAAAAATTTGAGGATTGATTTCACGCATGAAATTTTTCCGTCAAAAAATAAATTTGCTCCACGTTGCTCTAAATTATTCTAAATTACTTTCCAACCCGTTAATACTATATATATATATATACCCATTATGCAAAAAAGGAAAAAACTTAATTCGAAATCAGATTTCTTTTTTAAATTTCTCCTTGCAAGACATCACATCTACAAATTATTTTCGCCACTGACTGTATACATCAAACGAAACGTCTCGTTTCCACAAATATTTAATAACCTCTCTATTTTATTCTTGCGCTCTAGTAAATCGTTAATATTCCCGCGAATGGGATTCGTCGGATATTTAGGAACGTTTTAATCCCACCTTCCATTTCTATATCTCCGATGTATCCCCGATTTTATCGACGTATTAACACAATAAGATATCCAATTTCTTTTAACATCGTGTCATTGAACATCATTATCGAATATAATCATCGTTATCAAACTGGTTCCTCGTTCCGAGTGAGACATGTCGGGAAAAGAAAAAGAGGAAAAGTCTCGCGGAGGGAGAAAGAGAGAAAAATCCATCCCATCGTTTCATTTATAATCTCCGCGCGATTTTCTCATCGTTTTCTATTTCGCTGTCACGCTGAAACGGGTACGCGCTCAAATCAGCTATTCCTCGAATAAAAATCTGCGAAATCCGTTTTTTTCCTTCGTCCGCCGAGCGGCGAGGGAAAGCGAAAACGGAGATGTTAAAATGGAAAAATTACGAGCGGGTAAGCGCGGCTCGTTAGACTCGCAAACTCGTCGAATTACAACGCCTAAAATTCCCGGCTTTGATTCGCCTTGAACGGTTGTTGGAACTTGGAAAAAGAGAGAAGGAGGGGGAGGAGGAAGAGGGGGAATTCATTCGACAAAGTGACGACGCATTATGATGCGAGAATATTTGCGGGAAGAAAATTCGCTCGTCTCCGTAAATCTTCGGTCGTTCGTCGGAAGAAACGTCGTTGAAATATTCGGCGGATATTCTAATTGAGGAGAGGAGAGGAGAGGAGAGAGAATCTCTCCTCGTTTTCTCGTGAGAGCAACACGATGAAGAAAAAAGAAAAGAAAAGAAAAAAAAACAGAGGGAAGAAGAGAGAAATTTTTCTGAAACGATTCGATCAAACTTCTCGAATGATTCATTTTCAGGAATTTTCTGTTGCTCGTTGTTTCTCCTCTTCCGTTTACGTGAAAAAAAATCTGTTGTAAATCGCGGCCGCAAATTTGTTACGCGCTTTTTTTCCCGCGAACCGGACGGAGAGAAAAGCAGGCGAACCGTGGCGAGATTATGCGTGGAAAACACGGGGAAAAAGCGATCAAAAATCTCGTTATTAATAAATTAATCCGTGCTTCTTTCTCGTGCTCGGGATTTCGTGTGTCAGCTTCGGATGTATAAACGCAACGTTGCGGCGCGAAACCGCTGCGGTTTAACCGCGCAGTTGCATTCATTATCGTCAAGCCGATGGATATTGTTCTTGGTAAACGAACTGCGCTCTTGGATTTCACCCTATATGTTTCATTTCCGTGGAAGATATATCTCGTTACTACATCTTGTACACCCGTTTCCGATGAAAATAATCGAGCAATTTCGAGTTAACCAACTTCCATTTCCTAAAAGATTAAAAGACTCGAAAGGAGGAAAAGGGGAAAAGGAAAAAGGGATGGCCGCTCCTTCACCGCGTTCATTAACGCGTATCGACGCGAGGTATCGAAAGTATGCACGGATCGGCGTGATATTTTTCAACCGCGATGTAAATCACGGCGAAATTACGTCGAATGACGAATGCGAATTCGTCGGTCGATCAACGGAGCGGAACGGAGCTGGAGAGGAGAGGAGAGGGCAGGGAAGGGAGGGGAGGAGCCATTTTGCATAATATTTGTCGTATCGCGTAACGAGTCGCGAATAACTCGGTTGACGCGCGATATTTCGCCTATAAATCGTGTTTCGTGCGCGTGTATCGACGACTAGACGTGATTTACAGAAAAAGGAGCGGAGGGACCAGACAGATCGGGGACGGACACAGTTGTTATCCACTATTTGCCGGCTCGATACGTGTACATTATTTCGGTATCATTTTCCCATCCAATGCGATGTACATCGAATCGCTCTCCGCTGCTCGATTATCCCGTGTTACTCTCGTTCGATCCTTTCCTACATCAATCCGTCGTTCGATTCGTATGCAAAACGCATACATAGGTGTATTTTTTCTTCTGCTAGCATCGAGGATGGGGGGGGAGCTTCGTTTGTTTGGAAAAAGGATCGCCGCTCCCGTATTAGCCGGGGGATCGGTCGGTTTGTCAAGCGGTCGAATTATGCATCGAATTATGCATCGAGCGCGTCCAATTGTTATTTTCATAAATGTTTATCCGTAAACAGATTGAAATTCGGTATTCGTCCGATAATTTGAATTTTGAAAATGGGCGGGAATGATTAAAAAAAATCACCGTGGGAAAACGAAGAGGGGCGAGTTATATAATAAATCCGGCCTTCCGGTTGGATGGCGCTGGTACGAAACTTGGACGGCTACTTATGCAAACTACCCGCGAAACTGATCTCATATTCCACGGCTACCACGATACCACCACCACCACCACCACCAAGTATTCCGCGACGAGGGGAAAGAGTTTTAAGTCGGAGGCGAGCCAATGAATTTCAACTTCCCTTCTCGTTACGTAAAGGTCACGGGACGTGTGTGCCCTTGTTCAAATTAGGCATTCCTGCCACCGTAGTTTTGCCGATCGATGCGGCCATAATTACGGTGTGGCGTTGGCTTTATACCGGCGAAATACCGGCGCACAGTTTCTCATCTGTAATCGTTATTACGCGGTCACAATGGCTTTTCGTTTCCCTTTCCGGTTACTTTACCTTTCCGGAGCTATTTCAAAACATTTAGTTAAATTTGTTCTCGAACCGTGTTTTCGTACGAATTAGAAATTAATGCGGGAGTTCTTGGTTGGCTCTCTCGCGTAATATCGATCGAGTAAAACTTCATATTTTATGAATCGGAGAGAGGAAACGAGCCCCTTCTGCTCCATAGACGATATCGATAGTTGTCCGTTACGCCACGTCACGTTCTATGACCGTTATCGAGCCGTGAATGATTTCAGTCGACGCGACGATACATCACGCATCCATCCTCGATTCGTCTCTCCCTCCCCCTCCCCAGAAAGAAACGACGGTCC
>NW_006263788.1:80625-81878 GCF_000469605.1 Apis dorsata | reverse complement strand
CCACAGTTCTCTCGACTGCAGAGATCATTTATTTTTTTCTTTTTTTTTTTTTTTCTTTTTTTCTTCCCCTCGAAAACTATCAATCACGCTGCTGCTTTCTCGTCATGCGTGCATCTTCCCAATTTCCATTTCCGCTGGATCCCCTTCTCTCTTAACACGCGAGGAAAGAATCCAAAGGCAATTATAAGCGAAAGCTCGTAATGGAACGTAATAACGATTCGAAAGAAGGAAACAAGGTGTGGATCAAGGAGTGACTTTTTTCCCCACTTTTTTAATTATTCGTAACTAAAAGAGGAGCGAAACGAATCCCCTCTCCCCCTCCCGAAAAATTCAAATTTCCTCTCAATTTATACATTCTTCGTTTTCACAGTCGAACGAACTCCTTCCCCCACGAATGAAAAGGAGCGAAAAGCGGCTCGTTAAGGGGCGGTTAAGCCGGAAGAAACTGGGTGAATAATTTAATTAATCCGGTCTGGCCGAGCCGATCGAGCTGACAGCCGGGCGAAAGGGAGGAAAAAGTTCTCGTTATCATTCCAATAATGATCCGTCTACAAAGAGAGGCGAGATAACGCATCGGTTCCTGGATCGGTATCGGTCATTATTAATTCGCTTCCATCCTCTGGGGGTGGAATCGTCGCGACGTTTATCAACAAACGACATATAAGGTATGAATTTGGGACAAAGAGAGAGAGAGAGAAAGCGCGTCGCTTTTCGAGAGGGTTGCAGCAAACCTTATCAGGCTTTCTCCTCTGTGTCGGCAGATCGATATCGCAGCTACCTGCTAACCTATCCCGTTAACAAGGCAATCAGGGATAGTTTCTCGATACTGTACCGCGCTAGCCCGGTTAACTTAATTAGGGCTTGTTCTACGACTGCCGATTGCGAATCGAATTTAACAGCGGCTAGAAATTAGGCCGCGCTATCCCCCTCTATTTATTTCCTATTTCCAACGAAATTCTTGCGAGCGAAGAGACGTTTTCTTTTTTTTCAAACGAGCGACGAAAACACAGCGACACCTCGATTAATAATATCGACGTAAGCGAAGCAAGCTTTTTTGAGTAACGAGAATAATCGTTGAATTTATTCTAGAGTTAGCTGCCTCTTCCCCGATGTTAAATTAATATTTAACTGAACCAGCTTTTACGTATTCATACGTAATGGAATCGATATTTATACCGGTGATGTATCGCAACGAGCTTTTAACGCTTTTAACTACACAGGATTTTACCTAGGATGGATTTTTTCACCAACCG
>NW_006263788.1:76653-80323 GCF_000469605.1 Apis dorsata | reverse complement strand
GAAAAACGGGACCGGTTTGAGGTGCACAGTTTTTCTTCTCTTTTTTCTTTTTTTTTTAAACATATCCTCCGGTTATATACGTAATACACACTTCTGGTGTTTCGAGTCGAGTTTCTCTCTACAGCATTTGCTAATGAGTCGTTCCACGTACGCGTTTACCGTAGAAGACCGACCGCGTTTAAGGTAAACTTTACCCCTTCACAGTTCCTTGAAATTACAATTTCGGTAAAAGGCTCGCCGCACGGAGGATCGTTTCCGCTATTCCGGCTTTGTGTAACCTTGCACAAAAGTTTCCATCCCACTTGAAGGGAGGCACGGCCGAGAATCTAGACGCGTCGGTCTTAAAATTCCTTTTCAAAAAAAGAAAAAAAAAAGGAAAAAGAAAAAAGAAAATTCGCGTTGCACACCGTGATAGAAGAGATCTTCTCCAATATCTCTCTCTCCCATTTAATCCCATTTAAACGAGCGGTAAACACGAACAATTTCACCGATCATCGACTCGCGATTTTAAATCTTAAATCGGCGGAAGTTAAGCCGTCCGCTTGGCTGGTGCCGCCAGGTCGATTTCTGATGTTGCGGCTCGAAAAGGTGGTGGAGGTTCGCGCCGCCGTTCGAATATCGTTCGCCGAGCGTCGAACACCGAGCAGAAATTGCCTCCTTTGGAAGACTTTCGGAAACAATGAAGCCGCGGGTTGAATGGCGCCCCGGGCGAAGGCGGCTTCGAGAGGAGCGATTTCGATTAACCGTAAAAGCACTCGGCGTGTTCATGCACGCGCACAGAGACAATGCTCGAGTACGCACGCGGGCAAAATCTTCCNCCCCTGCTCGTGATCAACCCTATATTATTTCCGGTGGAAAGCGGCTCTCGTGCGGCTCGAGTGCTTGCGGGGGCGGCTTCAAACGCGATCCGCGGTAATTGGTTCACTTAAACGCGGATCGATACACAATTAGAGAGTAATCAGAGTGCCAATTAAGGGGAGGCTCGGACCTCGTTCACCGCCTTTTTTCACAGCCTTCTGTTTACGATACGGTGAGATATCGGAAATTGCACTTTCTTTCCTCGCGTTCGTCGATTCGCTCGCGCGTTTCAGACGATACGATCGAATTCTCCGGATTGTCGTGGCGTAGAGGCGGAGATCGTTCGAGAGGAGACGACGAAGAGAATGGAGGGGGTGAATTGGATCGGTCCTCTCATGTTCCCGATGGAAAATTTTAGAAAATACGATCGGTTAAAGTGGATCGGCGATTCGGGGTGGGGGGTGGATGGACGGACGATCGCTTCGCTTCGGTTGACCACACCGATCGACCTGACTCGCAATTATTGCTCCAACCACACGAGAGATTCGTGTTTGCTATTTATTTATCGCTTACGCTGCATATTCGACGCTGCACGGCCAAACAATCGACAGGCAAACATTCGATACAACGGCGACCGAATATTTCCCCATATAATGTCGTCTACCGTGCGAAATTCCCTCCTAGTTTCCCTTTTCCCAAAATCTTTTTCTCCCTCTCGCCTTCTCTAGACACAACGTTTGTTCGAGGCTGTGATTGCTCGAATCTTTTGTACAAAAGATTGGCGTGAAAACCTCTTTTCCCCTCCCTTTCCATGCATCCTTACAAATTCGAGAGAGTTTCGATTCGAATAGGGGAATAAGCCGGTTCAATCTGAGTCGCGGATTGTACGAGGCACTCCACCCCGATGGCATAATTACAGTTGTACGATGGTTTACTCGAATGGTTGACTACAATTNGGGGGGAGTCGTTTTGTGTATACGATGCTGACGATGATTCGAACTTTGGCCAAAGTTCGAGATGCGGGTCAAATTTGGACACCCTCATGTTACAATCGACGCCGTGTAATCGATTCTGTCGAACCTCGTCGAGTCATCGCAAAGTCAGTTTTGCCTTTTGCCTTCTCCATCGCGATCTCCACCTTAATCTTATTCGTCTTCCATCTCGTTGGGAAGGAATTCGTCGAGATAACGAGCTTTTTAAGTCTCGCGTTTCCCCCTTCGCTCCAGAGATTTCAAAAAAAAAGGGAAGAAAAGAAAAAAGAGAATAGAAGAAGAAAAAAAAGAAACACAAAGAAAATCCGCGTCGTCGTGTGCACACGAGCACGCATTGTGCTCCGTGCATTTTTCTATCTCCGCGGTAAGCTGTCTAATTGTGAGCCGTTAAATCCCCGGAGGGGGATCTCGCTTTGCGCGGTCGTGCAACGTGCGCCTCCCCCTATCGCGCCGCGGCTAATTCTCCTCGCTCTTTGTTTACGTCGAAATAAGGCAAATTAACTGGCGTCAAGCGGTAAAAGAAACGCGACGCCCTCGTTTGCGCCCGAATCGTTACGCGAGGGGATCAATTCGATGGTTCTTTCGGTTCAAGTAATTTTACTTGGGGGTCTTGCGAAAGAAATGTTTGTTAAAATTACGAAGGGAAGAGAAATGTTTGGAATGAGAGGGAGATAAAAAATGAATTTCATCGCGATTCGGATGTGCGGATACCGTTCCCCCCCTTTTCAGCCACTCATTAGCCGAGGTCGCAGTTTCGCGTCAATTATCGGAACACGTTGGCTGACGTTTGTGCCGAAAGAGAGAGGCAGGGGCGAATTCGATACGTGATCCGTTTCCACGTTAAACGATCCACCGAACGGTTGATAGACGTCTCGTGCGAGATCGCCGGTAATTGAACGAATAATCAGTTTGTATCTCGTTATCATCGACACGACGACTGGGTGGCTGGCTTTCCATTCGCTTTTTCGACCACCGATTTTTTTTTCCTTTCTTCTCTCTCTCTCTCTTTCTCCATCACTTTGTTTTGCGACTTTTCGAGAAAAAAGGAAATGAGCAACCTGTTCGGTCGTTTGTACACGCCGACAGCATGGAAATTGCACGATTACCCGCTTTTCTAGCGGTTAACCACCGCCCTGGTATGGCTGCACCTCGTTAGGAAATGACATATCGCCCGGCTGATTAAGGGCAAAGTGACGCGTATTAAGATGAAAGTCTGAGATACACGGTAAAAATAGCCAACGCTGATTCGCTGATTCCGAAAGTAATGCAAATTAACTGCGCCGCGCGGCGTAACATGGCGTGCTCGCGGCTCGAAGATAAAAGGATCCGGGATTACATCGTATTACATTGTAATCCATTATCCGGGATCGCCTTGCATCGCTTTACCCGCTGGCGTGCCCGTTCCGCGAACGAAATTAGCGTTCAACTTTTGCGAACACGCCCATCCTGTCTCCCCCTCCTCCTCCCCTCCATCTCTGATCGATGCCAATCATCAGTTTTTGACCATCGACTCTCCGCCCGACCGAGAGCCGCTCCGAAACACTGAGAAAACTTGGGACAGTGGGACGCGAGATATGCAACACACTCCCTCCCTTTATCGCTCACCGTGATTCCTCGATCGATTAAAAAAAAAAAAAAAAGAAAAAAAAAAGAAAAAATCCATCCAGAACGCACGGTGAATGGGCGAAATAACGCGGCGTTAAAATAACGCGCCCGTCTCTGCGGCGTTTTATCGCGGCGGATGGACAAGACTCGCTCCGGTGTCGGGGCGGGTGAGGCCGTTTACAGAGCGAAATTATTATTAGAACGATCCACGTATCGGCGTCCCAAGTCCATTTAGAACGTTTGCGAAATGAAATTAACGTCGCGGTACAATGTAA
>NW_006263788.1:72874-76637 GCF_000469605.1 Apis dorsata | reverse complement strand
CGTGACCCGGAATCGCCGTTCCGCATTAGGCGGTTCCACGTGCCCCATTCCGGGGAGGGAGGGGGATGGAGGGGCGTATGTTTGCGAAACGATATCAGTATTACGACTACTACTGTGTACTACAGCCAGCTATCTGCGGTTACAATTTCCCCGGATTCTGGATCTTCGCGATCCACTTCGTCGTCTATCTTACATCTTCCATCCTCCCACCCTTCCTCCCAGTAATTACTACTGTTTTATTATATCAACCCGCTCTTAGCTCGGTAATTCCCCTTTCCCCCTCTCTTCCCAGACTTTTCTCGCCCTTTTCTTCGTTAATTCTCGATTAAACAAAGTGGGTGGATTAAGAAAGGGGAGGAGGATGGAAAAAAAAATTTCCATCGCGAGTCGAGGCGAATTGGCCTCCCCCCATTTGGCCGCCGGGTGATCGACCCGCGGCGCTTCCTCGATCGACAAATAATAACATTGGAACGCTTCCCCCCAAGGGGAGGAAGACTTCTTGTACCCTCATGGAAGGAATACTCTTGGAAATTGTCGACTGATTCTAGATAAAAAAGAAGGGGAAATACAGTCGTTGTAATTGAAATTCCTTCCCGTGTCAAAGACTTTTTTAACCTACGTTGTAACGTTAAACGAGTCTTCCCCCCCCAAAAAATAAGTTCTTCAACAACACGCGTTATTTCAACCCCTGTCCACGCATATCCTATGTTTTTCACGCATATTCTAGAGTTTTTCTCGATTCCAAGGACGAGAACGTCCCTCGAACAATTTCTCAGTGTTCTTTCTTACACCCTCGCGAAGTATCGATGAATTATGGAGGGGGGAGAGGGAAAAAAGTATTTGTAGGGGACGACGTATCTCCGCAACGAAATCCATCGCATCCCCCTCCTCCTTTCCTCGTGCTTTCTTAGCTTTAAACGAAATACCGCGTGAAATGGAGAGGAGGGGCGGGGGGAGAGCGAGACGAGAGAGAAGTAACGGGTGAAGAGACGCTCGAACGGGCATGCCGGCAGATTCTTTGAAAATTTCGAGAATGCCGGAACGCTTCGGCTGTCGTTCCGGACTCTCGCCACGTTCGAGAGTTTTTCTCTTTTCTCCCTTCGCGTTTTAATTCTCTCTCTCACTCTTTTTCTCTCTTTCTCTCTCTCCAAAAGTTCTTTTTCTCTCTTTCTCAACCCTCATTCCTCTTAAATCGCGCACCACTTGCATTGCACTTTATTTCTTCATTCCTCCACGGAATTTTTAACTTCCTCGTCCTCGCGGTTCGCGCGAACACGGATCGGTCTCCGGAACCTTCCTGTTACATTCGTAATGGACGAGGGGATGGTCGTTTGAATAAACGATTACGAGTTTAATTGCACCACTGTACCGAATCTCAAGATCGTCCTCCTCTGGAATTCTGAGAGTTTCTTCCTCGAATCGTTGTATGAGATTCTTGGATACACGAATTTTTTTTAAAAATTCTCGCTCGCTCTTTCATTGGAAGATATTCTCCTTCGAGTTCGAGAAAAATTATTCCAAATCGTTGACGAGATCTTCATATTTTCCAAAAAATTCTGTGAAAAAATTCATCTTCCAAAAAAGAAAAAATATTTCCAAAATATCGTTCTCCTCGAATTCGCTCGAAAGAGACGAAGAAATCTTTTCATTCGTCTCTTCGATTGCTAAGCGATTTCCAAAATTTCTGTCCGTCTCTGTTAAAACATATTCCACCCCTTCCTTCTTCCTTTCTTTAGCGTTTATTTATTATCGTATACAAATGCAATCTCAACGCGATATTAACCTTTTATATGAATACGAAGAAGCGGAAGAAGAAAATGTTAAGTAGAGCGAACAGGAAGGAGGAGAGGACGAGAGAGTCGCGTCTTCTTCGAGTCGAGCGATTTAATATAAGGGGCCAACGAATGCGCAACTGCTTGGAGGCAGCAACACCCATCTAATTTCCCCGCTGTACTCGGTTAAACAGAGCCGACCAAGGGGTTGGCGGCCGACTGCTTAAGTTATCCGGCTGGGGCACGGTCGGGCTAACGGCTTTGTAGCCGTAAGTAGGAAGTCAGGAAGGTCGTACGTCAGGCCCGCGAAACCCGGCTCGTCTTCCTGCCGTGTTCTAGTTTATCGTCCGCCCACGCAGTGGCCCACCATCTTCGCCCACTGCAAATGAACGAGGCGCGTGCTACCACCGTTACTATGCTCGTTGCATTTCCTGCCATTCCACTCCGATCCGTCCCCTCACACGGACAACTCTCTTTCCTCCCTCTCTCTTCAGAGAAAATGGATGGTGGAGACATTCTGAATTAGGATTCAAACATGAAAATTTAATCGCATCGATGATCGTGAACATTTCGATGTAAAAATTGGATTGAATTGATTGGAAGTTTTTTATTGTTGAAGGTTTTTAAAAAATTCCGTTCTCTGTACAGCGGCGAGGTGGAATCGAGTCCATGCACGAGGGATTATTCGATCGGTTGGGAAGAAATCGGACGGTGTCAACGTCTGGCGCGTTTAAAGTTGTTGGAGGGTGAGAGGGACGTCCAGCACGAAGGAATTGGCGGCGTCCAAACGGAGTCCCAGAATGCCATTCGGCGACATTATGGAGCGGTTATTATTCGAGGCGTCGTCCGCCGATCCGAGATCGCCCGGAACGTGTCGGGAACGATGTCGAAAATGTCGATCATCCGTGGCTCCCTCTGCCTTAGGATCCTTAAGCATTTCGGAATTGATACCTCGTCGATCCTGCTCGCCCATCCGTTCAAATTTTATTCTCCATCTCTTATCGTACCGTTTCGTATCTATGGACAGAGTTCGAGGCGAGTCAAAAAGATTCGTGTATTTGTATTCGAAAAATTATATCGAAAGGTCAAAATCAAAATTCTGAATCGGATTCGATTTATTCGTTGAAAAATTGGAAAAAAAAAATTCGCATAGGGGAACGCATTTTCTTTAACCGAGGTCGCAACGTAGAAAGACACGACGATCTAAAAAAATCGATATCCGTAATTTCTCGATTCGCGTTTAATCTGGAAGGTGGCATTCCTGGATCGATATTTTCCATATTTTTTTTAAAATTCGAAAAAATTCGCGTTAATTGTCCGGAGAAAGATTGGTCGGTGATCATCAGGTGGTCCAAGGATTTTTCGGGATTCCGAGAGCGGAGCGGGCAGAGGTAGCGAGTTGCCGCTAAATTGGAGCCCGAATCCCTAGGTTTTTTTGCCGGTTACGGTATTGCCAGGCCGGCGGACAACTTTCTTTGCCGCGTGCCACGGATTTTAGGCAGAAATCTCTGGCGGTGTTCGAGCGAGGTGGTCCGGCGGTGGATCCGGGCCTGATTAGCTCGAAGGAGAAAGAGCCCGCTCGGCGGCACGGCGCCAACTCTCGCCGGCTTAATCTAGCGGAGAGGAGGCTCGTGGAAATAAGACGACCGCGCGGCCCGACGGTTGACGTATCTCGCGCGACGCGTCTCTCCACGCTCTGATACAAGTTAATAATTCGCCTGTTGCCCCGCCAACCCCCTTCCCTCCCCGGGGAATGCAACGCCCGTCGTATATAACCGGCACGACCCGTGGTTCTCGAACATTGTTGGATGGAACAACATACGCGGCCTCTGCCAGCTTCGGCCAGCTGAAAAATGATTCAAGATTTCTCGTAACGTTTAATTAGACTGGCGAACGAATAAACACGTTTCGAAGACGCGTTTTCCTCGTTAATCTTCCTTCTCTCGTTCCCCAGAGGAGAATGTTTCGACATCTTGTTACAGTGTAGTAAG
>NW_006263788.1:64054-72694 GCF_000469605.1 Apis dorsata | reverse complement strand
AAAAAAAAAAAAAAAAAAAAAGAAAAACAGCGTAGGAAGTAGTGCAAATGGGGAAAGGAACGTTTTGAAAAACATTGACGAATGAAAATATTCGAAAGGAGAATTTGATCGAACCGCGGGAAAAAAAGATTGCTTCGCAATTTTTGCATCGCGTTATATTAATTGTATTTTCGATGGAACTAATATATAATTTCGTCCAAGCTTTGATAAAATGAATTCGAACAGTTGCCACTTTTTTTCTCCTTCCTTCCGAGGGAGGAGGGCTATTTGTCACGCACATTTCCCCCATTTCCCCGTTCGAGTCGTCTACTCGAAGCTGATTAGTTCAGCGAAGTGGTTCAACTTGATCTATCCGCGATGCAGATCTCGAGGGAGAGCAAAGTCCGATCCAACTGTTTACCTCGTGCATTATGTACGTACCGGCTCGAGCAAATACAGTCGGATTTCCGAGGGAGAGCCGAACATATCATATGGATAATACAATGCTGTAGTTTGGCCCGGCAAGAAGACAGTTTCCAGCTAAATTTCACCTCCCCTCCTCGAACATCCAGCTTTCGCGCGTGAAACGAAACGCGCAAGCGAAACCTTGCTTTTGTTACCGCTCCCTGGCAAAGAGAGCGTAGAATTTCTGATGGGAAGAGGATGGAGGAGGAGGGAGCGATGAAAGAATAGAAACGGTTACGGAAGTGACGATGAATTAGTAGGTAGAATAACGGTGAAAATACAGAGGCATTGTGGCCGGCCCTCGTACGTGCCGCCGCCTGTAAACACGTGTGTATGGATATTTCGTCAAGCAGCTCTCGAGCCACGCTAGAACGCATTCATTCCACTCGAGCCGCGAGTATTAATTAGCCTTAAGAGAGGATTTTCGAAAATGCATTCCGTTGTAAAGTTGGCGCCCCCCATCGTTGACCAAACAACCCTATTCGGAACGGCAGGTGGTTCGTGACGACGGCGATACGCGACGCAACGACGGTTAAAAATAGACCTCGACCCCGCTAGAACTCGAGTTCCGCGCGTCATCGATATTCCGAGGAGGAGTACGTCGTCGACCCCGCAAAGGATATCTCCTTGGTTCAAGAGCCGAGTCGACATTCGATAGGGTTGTCGAAAACCTACCCCCTTTTCGAGCAAAAGCCGCGAAAGGGAAAAGAAGATTCGAAGATATCGATGACGAGGGTTAACGAGAGGCGAGGATAATACGCAAGGAAAATAATTATTGCGTTTCGCGTAATAACGAGGAGCTTGCACAATGGCCGGCGAGAAAGGGGGCGAACAAAGGAGGCAAATGGGTTTTCATCGTTCGATAGTTGCGCGGAAGGAGGAGGACAAATTGAAATTCGTATCGCGTCGATGGAAAATATAGGCAGGGTGGAGAGGCAGGGAGGAGAGTTGGGTATTATCTTCGCGTCTTCCTTCCGTTTTTCCCAGATCGATACTAATACCAAAGATAAAACGATCCAAAAGCGGATCCAAACAATTACCGATTCCATTGTGTCGTCGAGTTTATACGAGGTTTTTTAATCGACAAGCCACGGATATCCACTCTTTCCACAGATTCCATCGATAATAATAATTACGATCCGGTAATAATATTATATAACGAGCGATACGACTGATTGCTAAGAAAGGAGCGATCTATCCTCTATTTCTGTCGGGGAAAGCCGCGTAAAAAAAAAAAAGAAAAAATTAACGACCGACTCCACGTCCTCCCTTCTCCCTTAAGGCTTTGCCTCCCTTAATGCATTCGAGCAAGCGTCCACGCCGTTGCATCCAATTTGCATTTTCCTCGTGGACAATGCACTTCCCTCCGCTTCCTTCCGTATCCGCGCACGTTGCAACCACAACCTCGTGTTGCCCATAATGTTTTGCTCGCTTTTAGATTTCAATTATCTCGATCGAATTATTCCAAATATATCGGTCTCCGGGCAGGAAACGAAGCATCGTGTCCTCTATTCTTTGAAACCGATTCCATCGAAGCGAATAAAAATTGCGCCACGCGACGGGGATATTTCGAAGAACGTGTCTCGCAAAGGATGAATATCTCTGGAGAAAGAAAAAGAGAGAGAGAGAGGGGAGAGAAATTCTATAAACTTTCCCACGGACGGCTGGCTACGAAGGGCTCGCCAACAACGGACTATCGTTAGTCCTGGAACATAGCGCGGAACGTATGCTAAATTATCGAGTAGTCCTCTGGGTTTAATTACTTTTGTCTCGCCGCTGACGAAACTTGGAACATCATTTCCTCGTTCCGATGGGACCGTAGCGAGGCGTAGTGTTAATTCGTAGTTCGTAGCCACGGTATCTCCGCCACGGTGGTGGTTGGTGATGGCCAATGCCGAGAGGGCATTGCAAAGAGGGAGTTCGCACGGAAGCGAGAGAAAGAGGCAAAGAGGAAGAGAAGAGGTTCGTTCGGTCGGTCGGTCGGTCGGTCGGTCCTCCGATTTTCCTACGCAAATAGAATCGTAGAATTAGAGGAATACGGTTTCGGATGATGGCGGCGGCCTGGTGGACGGCGGTCAATGATATTCGGGACACGTTCGGGGCTTTGACGGAATGCTGCGGCCCAATGGGATAATCAAATAAATGTGTACTTTATCAACCTTGTCGTCCTGCAATTTCTATTGGATCCAGGGGCTTCGACGAACCCCGATCGATTCGTCTCGATTCGAACGTCCTTCTCCCTTACACCACCCTCTCGTATATCGTATATCGTGTTATTATTTATCATTTATCATCAATACCTCCCATATATACGAATATCTACTCTCGTGTACCAATTAACTCGTTCGTATCGCGTCCTCGAGCTCTCATCTTTGATCACCGTACGTACCAAAGAATCGACGAATCCTTCTTCTATTTTCCTGTTAACGGGTCACTCTTGCGCCCGGTATGCTAATTTCTATCGCTCTCCTCGGTTTATTGACAGTTCCGTGGATGGAAATGGAGTCCGTCCGTAGGGCGCGGAGAAGGAGATCGGGCTCCTCGCTCCCAGCGAATTATTATCATGAATGAACACGGACGGCAAACGCGTGGTCAGGGCGTAGTAGTGGCTCTCGACCGGTCGGCCGTTCGCATAATCGGGGCGGAACGTTAAGTAAACATTTCAGCGTAGACGATCTGCGGGATATACGATATATCCCGTAAAGTTGACCTGGCCAAGGGGGAGGGGAGGGGTGAGAGTGCGAATATTCCGGCTCCAAGTTTGAAAATTTACGTCCGGTTTACGTATGGTTACGCGCGGTGACCGGTATCAAAATGATGAATGCGCGTATCACGCCGCGAGTCAGAGATGAATATTTTCGCGGCGGAGGGGAGGGGAGAAAAAAAGTCCAAATAATTTAAGCGTCGGCAGCTACGATAAAAATTACCGTGAAATATGGGGCGAAGGGAGAGAGGGGTCGCATAACCCCCAACTCGGCAATTAATCCGATAAAATTCTCCGCGGCTGAATATTTCCTTCGCGCGGTCCGAAACGTCCGAAACGGGGGGGACAGAGATCGACGGCCGCAGAGATCATATCCCGCTTTTTATCGCGAAATTATTGGTACCGTTTTGAATCGACCCTTTCCCTCTCCCTTTCGACCGAGTACAAGCGAGGAAGGATGAAATTACAGGTATCGCGATGGCGATTTAACATCGTGGGGGGAGGTTTGACACAATCGTGTTTTAACTCGCCGCGATAAGCCACGTCTCGCGAAAAATCCGACTCGCGCCAGGGAGGGGGGGGGGAGGGAATTTAAGAAAGCTGAGCTTTAGAAGAAGTGATCTATCGGGATCGGAAGGACGTTGCGTAGATTTTCAAATGATTTTTGAATCGCGGGTGGCGATTTCTTTTTTGTTGCAACAACATACGTTGTTGGCATTTTTTTTTTTTTTTGCGAAAACCGGCGTGATTTATGATTTTATCGCTCGCTTCACGACGAGAAGGGACCGCTTTTAATTTTGTCTTCATCGATTTCTCCCACCACTATCATCTCTCACCAACTCGAATTTCCAAGAATTTATCGATCTGCGATTTTTCGTGGAAATTTCTCGACCTTCCTTCCGAGGGGAAATCGAGATCGTAAGCAGCTCGCACTTAGCGAATTTATATATTGTTCATCGAATCGAGGCGCGATTCAACAGAGGAAGAAACTTTTCACGATTGTTTCTCGTGAGAAAATTACAAGTCACGCGATCTCTCTCGTTGATATTTCTAATTAAGAAACACAAGATACGGTTTAATTATGCCGATAATAAAGCCGTGGAAGATGTAAATTACGGTGTAACGTTGTTACAACTTTTTCCATGTCCCAACGATGGTAATAAGATTGGGACGCGGAAATATAAGATATCGGTTAAGGTAGGAACAGGGAGAGGGGGGAGTTTAAGTTTGTTCGAGATGTTAAGTTTATCGCGCCACCTGTCGAGCGTTTTGTCTTTCCAAACAGCGACTGCTTGTTTCCGAGCTTGTTTCCCTTTTGAAAACGTCCATTTGACGAGACACTCGGCGAGTTCGAAAAGTGAAACTGGCACACTGGGAACAATACCGGTGCAATATTATTAACAGAACGATCCATTTTCCAGCAACAACAATGCTGCTGTCGCTTAACGAGGAAGAGGAAAGATAAAAAAAAAAAAAAAAAAACGGAAGAGATATTTACGAGACACTTCGATTCGACTCTAGTTTCGAATTTCATTTCTCGAATTTTCCTCTTCTTCTTCTTCTTCTTCTTCTTCCTCCTCTTCAACGTTAATAAATCGTCGCTCAAACTCATTCGTAGGATATTTATAGAGATTCCTCTATGCGCTCTATGCGTTCTCCAAACACTTTTGCGGGAGGAAGAGTTTGCGAAAGTATGTCGCGCACAAAGGCCGAGGAGGGAAATACCAAATTTCACCGCTGTTATGTATTTTCAGCGCAAGTGGCTCGAACATCGCGGAACCCCTTTGGAGCGGGACGCGCCGACACTTTATTCCCCTCCGTGTACCGCGATTTGAATACGTTTTCCTGAGAGCCCACCCGGGGCGGGAAAACTTTACAGGGAAATCGATACGCGTCCGCCACCGTTCGAAACAGTTCTCTGTCCGATACTTAATGGATGGATAAGGAAACAAAGGATCTTCGAAATTTCCATTAAAAGCGCCGACATTTTTCGGCGACGGATTCGGAAGAGAAAGGGGAAAAAAAATCCACCGATCTCTGGATCGAGTCGCGTGTAACGAGGACTCGAGATAGATAGAATGGAAACTGGAAACTTTCTCCTCGCTGAGAGAAAGGAGGGGGGGAGGGAAAAAGGAAAAGAAAGAAGAAACGTAAGAACGTCGTTCGAAGTGAAATAGCAAGGAGCGGCGATAAGAAGGTGGCTAGCCGGATTCATAGATTTTTACAGGGTAAAAAGATAACCATTTGTTCGTGGTGGTGGCGGCGGCTTATCGGGCAATTCGCCGTGAACTTTCCGGGGGCGGAAGTTTGTTTCGCTATTTGCCGGCGTCTCGAGCGAAAGTCCAGGGGAAGGAAATTATTTGGAAGTTGGCTCGATATCGAGCGGGATCGAGGGCTTTCGAAGCTTTCCCTCCCTCCTTGCCAAGCTTTTTACGTCAGATCTCTTACTCGAGAAAACTCGAGAGGAGGAAATGCGTTGGAGGAGATCGGGCGTTCAAACTTTAACCGGACGAATCTCGGCGACGTAACTTATCCGCGGATAGAATAGATCGGCAGAATAACGAGCCCTGTCGAAATTCGTTCTCGAATAACGTTTTANGCTCGTCGATCGTCGATCGCCGGGGCGATCGTCTACGAGGTAATAACGCTTGGAGGGAAGATTCGAGACACGACGGACACGATTCGATACCCGTAATCCGTTCAAAGGACGAGGCGAAAAACTTATCGGAACGGTGGTGTGATCGATTTAAACTCGGGTTTCGGGTTATCGAATGTTTGAACGTGGCGTGACGTAAATCGCAAAGTGTGACGACGCGACGCCGACGGCAGCTGACCTCGATTCTTCCCTCCCCCCGATCAACTCGATTTACCGATTGCCAGGGCGTAATGACAGGGCGTTTTACAAAGGATGGGAGGGAGGGAGGGACGCGCGCGGATAATTGCTCGGGACGAGAAAAATTACGATCGGCGAACGCGCGGAGAGCGGATTGTTAACGGGGCGCGGTGTATCGAATTATGTCGTTTGACCGTCGACGAAACGCGCATCCAAATAACGGATAATGAATATTTAACTAATGAGTCGGCCGACTCGTTTGAAAACGCCTCGCGCGCGTCACCCACCACTCCATTTCATATTTCCCACTATTAAATACCGCTTGGATAAATTACGTAACACCGTTCCGTCCCACGATCGACCCCCTATCGATCGTCCCCCTTTCGTATCCCTGTTTACGCTCGTAACTCGCGTCGCGACGCGACGTAGCCAAGAAGATTCGATCAATGAAATTGCGAGTGATGACGACGTTTCTCTCGTTCTCCGTTTCCCAAATTTATTTACTTTCGACCGCGAAATAAAATGGCGATCGGTCGATCGGTCGGTCGATCGGTCGGTCGTCCAAGAGTCGTCGTTCGACCTTTCGGCCAACGGGAAACTTCTCTCGCACGATTTACGCCGCTCAGGTTCCGTGGAATTTTACGGTAACCTGACAGGCACGTTCGAGGGAAATTACAGCAGAGGAGAACACGATTCCTTCCCCCCTTCCTCCCTTTTCTCCGCGCCTCATCGACTCGGTCTAATCACCTTAGAGCCNCGTCTCGCGAGCCACGTCTCGGGGAGAAGAACGAAGGAGGAGGAAGGAAAAAGCAAAATAGCTTTCCATACCGGTCGGTGTCTTTCATCGGGGAGACACCGGGGAGGGGTCCGCCTCTATCGAGCAATTTTTCAGCTTGAAATTCGATGTACGTCGAAAGGACGATGAAAGGACCTGGTTGGAGACCTAGACGAAGAACTCCTTACCGCTTTACCGGCTTTACACGCTCCGAGGAGCCGGTGGAAGCGGCGAAATATGCGGCGCTTCGCGGAACCGAGAAATTGAATTTGCAAACTTCTGGGTAGGAGCAGAAGCCGTGGGGGAAGGGGCAGTCGTTCCTCGCGCGTCGCGATTTCCCACCTCGATCCAACCTCACACTCCTTATCAAGGAGTTACGAAAGAATCGTCGACGAGGACCGAATCACCGAGACCGAATTTTCACGAATCGTTCGATTTTTTAATAACCTTCCTCGAGGATTCGATCGTGGATCCTACGATATCATCGTCCCTTTCTCTTTCCAGGATCGAAGGAAGAGGGGTATTCTTGGGGGGGGAGGGGAGGGAGTCTGGAAAATTTCACGAGCTAACAATAAATAAAAAAAAAAAAAAAAGAAAGAAAGAAAACGAGTGGAAAGAGGGATGTAAGATGGCGAGAAATTGAATTTACATACGCGGTCTGTTGGAAATCCGGGGAACTCGAACGAAAGAAAAAAGGAAAAGGGGAGGAGAGGGGCCATCCAGGGAAATCCGTGGATGGGTGGCTGGCAGTCGATCGAACGAGCGCGGAGGAGAAGAGGGAATCGTCGGTTTTCCGCTTCGTGCCTTACGGGCCGCTCGACTAAGTTTTAAGGGATTGAAAACAGACGCGGCTCGAATAGATAAACGCACATTCTCCCCGGGAATCCGTGGATTTCATCGACATTCCGTGGGAGCGCGACCGCTCGAGAGATCAGGGACGTGCGAGGCCGATCCCATTCCTATCGAGGTGTCTCGAGTCCTCGATACCAGCTGCTCCCAACTAAACTGAGAAGATTTCGTTTCTGCCCCGACATCGATTCCCTTTCAATCTCTCTCTGCTCTTAATTCTCTCTTCCTCTCTCTTTCTCTTTCTTCCTCCTCCGCATTCTTTCGTTAAATTCACTCCTAGATAGAATAATAGACGCGGAAGAAGCAAGAGAGAGAGAGATATTTATTCGATTCAAATTCAAAATCTTTCTTATTTATAAAGAGAGAGAGAAAGAGAGAGAGAGAGAGAGCAAAAAGAGGAACAATAGTTGTTCGAAGAAAGAGTTTTCGTCCGGCGAGTGGAACGATGTCGTACGACGTACGACATTATTTTGAGCCGGTGTGTCAGCGAGGCGGCTCTCGCGAGAGAGAGAAAGAGACAGCCCCCCTCCTCTCGGCTCGGGCTCCTTTTGTTTTTCTACGGACGGCTCGCGATGTATTTGGTAGCCGATTCGCCCATATAAAGCGACAAATGTCCTTTTACGGTGCGCATCGCCATCCAGGGACCGCGTGCCGGGAGAGTCCAGTTGGGATCTTATGCCAGAACTTTCCTAGTAGCCAGACGTCGCCTGGTTCCCTGGCCACGGGCGTTTGATTAAAATCCTTAATGGACCGCGCCCGCTGCGATTCAACTTCGCGATCCTCCACCCCCGATCGTCATCTTCTTTCCATCCCTCTCATCCCACCCCACCTATAATCCTTTTATCCAACTTTCCGATCGAATAGTTGGCCTCAGTTCGATAGAAACGCCGCTGTTTACTCCGCTTCCTTTGTTCGCCCGCCGATTCCTCCCTCCCCCCGAATCGAATTTTCTCCAGCGCTCGAGTTATTAAAGGGATCGGCGATAATTGGTTCGCGACCGAGTTTGATCGAATTCGTATATTCCTTCTTTTTGTG
>NW_006263788.1:61399-64021 GCF_000469605.1 Apis dorsata | reverse complement strand
GAGAGAGAGAGAGAGAGAGAGAGAGAGAGAGAGAGAGAGAGGGGAAAAACCTCTCCACTCTTTAACGTCACGTTTCACGCGGTGTTCCACGTCCAGATGTATATTTTACGTTTATTTTAAACTTTGCGGAAGGGAATAAGGACGTAGGGGTGTAGGAATTATTAAAGGGAGGGCCGATTTCAACATCTATGTAAATGAAAGTCAAGTGACGTGCAAACACTTTCTTTATCGCGCTCGGCCAGATGGAAAATGTTGGAGGATCGAGTTCCGCCCGTGGAGCTTGGGCACGTGTTTAATAATGGGAATAATTCAGCCGTCGGACGGGTCGAAAGTAGAATCCGCCAAATCGGTCTCCGGCTTCGAACACGGAAACGGTTGCGTTCTTCCAACTATCCATTACCTTTTTTCCCCCTCGGATTTCCCTCTTCCTCATCGACTTGGAGCATTCTTTTTCCTTGTTTTATTAACGTACGCGGCCGATGTCTCGATGCACGTACGGACCTTAATTCCTAATGGATACTCGAGAAACGCTCAAAGTCGGGGAGATTCTATCTTCGACTTTCTTCCCCTCCTCCATGAATTTTTCCCCCTTAGGAAACGGAGAGGTCTCGTTAAACGTTCAAAGAGAAAAATAAATGAAGAGGAAGTCGATGGAAATCGAGTGTGCTTCCTCGAAATGGCACTTTGGAACGAATGGGGGGAGGGGGAACGGACGCACGTTTAATCCCGTGCGCTTCGTGGCCAAGAGGTGCATTCCTAACCTTTCAACCCGGTCCACCGATAGATCGTAAATAATGGGAGCTCCGCTAAAATCGGAGAAGCTGGGACGAGGACAAAAACGTTTCGTGCCACTTCCTAATCCTCCTCCTCCTCCTCCTCCTCCTCCTCCTCCTCCCTGGCCGAAAAGGCACGCCATTAATTTCTTCCCCCGAGAGGAGAGGAGAGGAGACGAGGCGAGGCTTCGGTCTCGGCTGTGGGAGAGACAATCGTTAAAACGCCGCGACGACAAACACGTTCCTCTCGATCGTTAATATTTGCCGTGGTCTCCGGGCAAAACAGGGAGGAATTAAGTACGCAAGTTACATGGCAAGGCGTTCCACTCGCGCCGTGAATTCGCCGTCATTCATTGGCACCTCGTTTCGTCTCGCTTTCGTCGGGTTTTACTTTGCGCCTGCACGGACCAGAAAACGCTCCAAATTGTTAATGCCAACCGCGTTCCATCGGTTCCTTAACGATACGACCTATAATTCTTATTCGTTGCGCGCTCTCTAGACCATTATTAAACCGACACGATACGTGTACGTGTTTCGAACGATGCCTCGGTGTCCGTAACGCTTCCATCATTGATGTTTTTTCCGAGATTTCTTTCGTAGAGTGGACGAATTAATTTTCGAAAAATCTTGGCGGATCGAGCGCGTGATCGAGCGCGAAGAAACGAAAGGAGACTCCTCGAGAAGGAGAGCGACACCGATCTGGCTCCGCATCGCGAGGCCTTCTTCGTCCATTCTTCGTTCTCGATTCTCTCTTTCCCTCGTTCGTTGTAACGTTACTTCCACGCAGCTGCCCGGTTGCGACGCGTGCACCACGATTTAACCGTAGCAGGTACGGCTGATACGTCTATCTACGGTGATATCGATAACCATACCGATCTCACGGCCCCGATTCTCGGAACAATGATCGAGATCGATTAAATCTCGTCTCGGACAGAGAGAGAGAGAGAGAGAGAGAGATTCATCCTTCTGTTCGTTTCTCCTTTAGATTTTCTTCTTTAAATTTATAACGCACTGTTTAACGTTTAATGCAAGGATAAAGTGATTCTATCGCGGGCAAATTAGAAAGCCCCGACAACAAGATTAATTCAATCAATTCCTCTCGAATAGAGAATACTACGTGTTTCTTCGAGTTACAACAGTTTCGAATTGGTTGCAATTTCACTAGTATCTAGTTCGATTCTATCCAACCGTAAACGCATTCGAACCAGTAGAATTTAATCCAATCGAACGTCATCCGCTGCGAATAGAGAAATCAACGAAAGTAAACGAAAACGAGGAAATGATCGGTGTATCGATTAACCTCCGCTTTATCCTTTGTGCATCTGAGAACACGATCGTATACGCGGATATTTGAAATCCCGCTGAGTAATCGCCTCAAGGATTTTTTCTCAACGATTCCAGCTTCTGGTTTACGTCACTGCACAACCTTGCTCTCTCTCTCCCTCCCTCCCTCCCTCTCTCTCTCTCTCTCTCTCTCCATCAACTCGAGATCTCATCGGACAATTATGGCGCTTTGAGGTTATCGCGACAACGAGGGAGGTCCTGTATCGATCGATACGTCGGGATATTGCTTCGATGAGCAGTTATCTCCCTTTGAACCGGTCTCCTACCACTTGGAGATCCTCGGCATGCATAACGCGAACGGCCGATTGTATTCCGTGAATGCGTGATTAAGTCCACTCGGTCGGCGCCTCTGGAAACGCGGTTAAACCCCACTTCTCGCGTCGCGCATCCGGATGTGTAAACACATCGCTCGCCACGCGATTACTCCTCCTAATCAACGACCGGCCCAAATTTGCCAACCTAAATTTTCCCAAATTCTCAGAACGATTCGCGCACAAATCGATAA
>NW_006263788.1:54926-61356 GCF_000469605.1 Apis dorsata | reverse complement strand
CCTTCGAGGATTCCCTCGAAGAGGAGAAGACGAAGAAGCAGGGGGAAGAAACGGGAGGAGGAGGCGACGTTGACCGGAAGGCAGATAGGGTAGAAGCGTCCTCGGTCGGCGTTTGCCGCGGGAATGCGACTCGCGGTTTCACGGCTATCTCTCGGCAGACACCGAACCGACGGTAGGTTTCGCGGACTATCTTATCAAGGACGAATGCTCGGACACGCTTCCACGCCACCGATCCGTCCGCAGCTCGCTTTTTTCCGCTCCCCTCCCGAGCGGAACGCGCGCCGAACGACGTTCCAGCGCCTCACGGTTACGGATAAATTGCTCGAATTAAGCATTCCGATAGCGGAAGAAGCGGCGATTATCCCGGCCGGGCAATAAGTAAGCGGTGGCCGCGTTTCTGGCATTAATATACCGTATACATCGAGTAGCCTCGTTTGCGCGATCGGACGCGATAAGCTTTCTTTCGCCCTCTCTCTCTCCCCCCCTCTCTCTGTCTCTCCGTTTCTCTCCTCGTACCGAATCTCTCGATAACCGACTCGTCGTTACGTTAATGAAGCGATTAATACGAATGCGGGGCCGGCGAACGAGGGGCTATTAAACTCGTTACACGCGAGCAACGTCGCGGCAACTTCGTGATTAAGAAAAATCTGGAATACCTCGAATACGGCGAACAGCCGTGCCTACTTATTCTCGCCATAATTCCTCAACTCCGTTCCTTCGTCGTCTTATATATATATATACATATAAGGAGCAACTCACCGTGGACCGATTACCAAAATTGTATACGAAATGATCGAACGCGCGCAAAAGAGAGAGAGAAGGAAAGAGAGATGTCGGTATACGCACTTTGATCGGGCGAATTCTTCGATCGGGTGAATTCTTCGATCGGGTGGCTCGTCGGGGTTGACGTTTTCTTACCGCCGTTCCGCCGCGAATTCCGCCCGAATTTCGGTTCCTCGTATTTCGTATTCGTTTCCCACGAACGCTGTTCTGGACAGTATATTTCCGCCGATACCCGGCGGATCCCTCCCTTTCCACGGTTTCCTCCGGACGGCGGAGGAACGGAGAACCTCGGACGTGGCAGTGACTAATTATTTAGGGTTGTCTCTGAGAGAGAGAGATCCTCTCCCTCGTGGTCGTCGGCCTCCCCTCCCCGTCCGCCGCTCGTGGATCCCTCGTCCCCCCTCGCGGTATCTCTCCACTTCTCTTCCATCTCTCCCCTCCTCTCCTTTATTTTTCCCCTCGGCTCGGCATTTCTGCGGAGCCAAACGGGACACTTATATGGACTTCGTCACCGGCGTTCGTTTTGCCGCTCAGGGTATACCGCTATACGCGGGGCCATTGTTTTGCACCGGTTAGGCCGAACTCGAGGAGGACTCGCGCATCGTCCTTATTAGCAATTCAAATTGGCGGCAATTTTTTGAGCGCATTTTTGACCTCCTGTATCGGGGGGCCGGCCCAGCGTCCGCGGCTTTTGTCCTCCTCGCTATACACACGCCGAAANCTCTCCCTCCCTTATTAAGGCCGCCCTCGCCATATTAAGGGACGTCTCCGTCTTCCTTCCACTCCTAATAATCGCTCTCCGCTCCTCCGTACCCTCTCCTTCCTCCTCTCCTCAGGAGGAATAGTTTCTATCCTCCGTCTCTCGCGTCAATCAGTCCTTCCGAGAGTCCTCGTACTCGCACAAACGATCGATTTTTCCTTTAAATTTACGACATACATTTTCCCTCCGCGTTTTTAATCCCGAGCGGATCGTGAGAGGATCGCGAAACTTTCCTTTGGCCGGCGAAGGTGGAGCGGGGAAGGTGGCTGCTGCTTCTCATCAGCGATTCACATCGCGAATTAAGCGGTTCGCGAATTAAAAAGCAGGAACGCGAGGAACGACGACGGCGACGGGATCCTCTTTTTCGCGCTCCCATAAGAAAATTCTTCGGGAGGAGCTTTCAGGAGGAGCCCTTCGTTCCTCTTATTACTTCGCCGAGTTACGCTGATTTATTTATTTAACTCGCCGCGAGAGAAAGAGAGAGAGAGAGAGAAAGAGATCCTCTTTCCTGCCTCGTCGAATCTTCCAACCGTGTCCAAGTTTTGTTCGACGTCGTCTCTCTTCCCCCACGAAGAATCACGTCCTTCCATCCGCATTTTTTCTTCCCTCCCCTTTCCTTTCCGCTCCGAGTGATCAACGGGAAAATCAACGAGGCCGTCGAGTGTATTATGCATGCGCCATTGCGTTTTCCTTTTAAAATTACCATTAGACGATCCTTCCGCGGGGATATCGGAAATTGAAAAGACGAAGAATGGAAACCGGAGGAAACTTGGTTTTACTTCCTGGCTCAGACCCGATTACCACGCCTGCCCATTCACCTTCCTCTTACCTGGATCTCCCTTTCTACTCCTTCTACCTATATATATATGTACATTTCTTTCTTAAGTTACTTAATATTTTCCTTCGAACTTTGACCCAACTCTCCAAATTGCCTCTCGCAATCCCGTCGAATTGGGGGAGGCGAGTCCTGTTGGCAGATTGCATCGCACGTATCCTCTTCCAAATGATCGTTTATATAGAACAACCGTTTATAGAGAAATAAAATCCCGTTGAATATCGGGGAACGTCGTTTGGATGGAGAATCTAATTCCGTGCTTGATCGTGATATCCCTCTCCGACAGTTTCTCTTCTTTCTTTTTTTTCTTTCTTCTTTCTTTTTGCTCTTCTCGCTCGCGGAAACGATCTCGTTCCGTTTATTTACCTAGCAGTATATACGGTGAAACGGTATTTTGATATTCGATTAAAAAATATTCGTGGTCCTGGTGATCATCGTGATTTTTCGTGAAAAAGAAAAAAAAAAGAAAGAAAAAAAGAAGGTAAGCACAAGGTGTACGGACGCGGTACGTCAACAGACAGACTGGGATGGTAAATGGTACGCGAAGCATGTTCTTGGCGCGTAATGGTCCCGAATTATACGTATCTTCGTCAACATACTTTACATGGTTCTCGGTGATTCCATACATGTAGGGGAACAGGGAGGCGGCGGCCAGGAAAACGAGCCAAGACTCGTTACCGCCACCGCCAAATTAGACCCATATCTGTTCCATACGATGTACCAATTACCGTTCCTTCCTCGAATCTTCGCCATCGGCACCCGGATAAATTCACCGTCCTCGATAGCACTATCAGCCAATGGCCCCTCCTTCCCCCCTTCTGCACAAAGATACGGAGGTATCGCGCGTATAAAGTTCCCCTTCCGTGCCCCCTCGTGAACGCACGAGGATTACAGGAACGTCGGTATAAATTATCGGGGAGACGTGGTGACTTTCGGTCGAAGGATTCGGTAGAAACAATTCCGTGAATTTGAATGGTTTGGGGAGGAGGAGGAGGAGGAGGCTCAGGTGCGACGATCGGCAGGAGGCATTTGTCGACCCTCTCCCCTTTGCGAAATTTCTCGAAACGATTCGACGAGCGTATCGAAAATCGTGCGGAGAGATCGGAAAGGGAAACAACAAAGGAATCGTTCGAGTGGCGTTTTTACGGTCGCGCGACCCCGTTGTTCAACGTCGAAAACGAGCACAAAGGTCGTCGTACGTGGCGAAAAACAGCTCTGTCCACGGATCGTTCGAGAATACGCGATAAAACGATCCCCTCGCCTCGAGAAGAAACTGACTCATCGAAAGGATAAATTTACATAAAAATATTTGATAATTAACTCGATCCCACACCGATTTAACTCTCTGCCGGCGGCCAAACGAGTTATCGTCCCTTCGTTGGGACGATTTTTTTTCAACGAATCGAATACATCTCGCCCGTTCAAACACAATTCCCAAACATATTTGCGAAATCCAATCCTTTGAAGATCCTCCGAGTTATCCTGCAAAATATTGGTGGATTAATGTTGTTAACGCATCGAAATATCGGTTGGTTAAGGAGAACGCGACGAAGAAAAGAAGAGTTGAGGAGAGAGGGAGAATCGATGCACGGGGCCGTAAAAATAGATACCGGGGTTGGCTGGATGCTGGCGCGTGTCTCTTCTCGGCTCGTTTGTATATCGATGAACCGGCCGGTATGCCGGTTTGTTTGGACTGGCGGTCGCGGGCGTGGAAACTCTTGCCTCGCCCGCGGCGATCTCCGGGGGGTCGGGTCGAGTCTCCCCGCTCGAAATCTCTCCGATTAGAAGAGTCGATATAGTCGGGAGCCAGGAGAGATCGCTCGACGGGGGGATCGCTCGTTTGTCGGCAGGCAAAATTCGCCTCGAAAATTCGCTGCTGCTTGGAAAAAGGGAACTGGATTTATATTCTTTCGGAAATCTTTGTCCAAAAAAAGATACCGTGTTCGATTTTTCGAAATGGAGGCGGAGGAAAGGGCGCCGATCGTGCGGCGCGAACACAGAAGCCGGCACAAAGGGAGATTAAATCTGCCGCCAATCGATTTTCGCGGCTCGACGTTCCGCGCCCCTGCGAAGCGGGATTTTTTTTCAAAGAAATATCAAAGTTCGGCACACGGGGACACGCGCGCATCTATGTAAATCACGGCCGTGTCGCATGCAAAACGGCACAAGTGTAGCCTCGCCGCTTCCCAGCTTTTCGAAAAAAAAAAAGGAGAAAGCATAATAATCCGTATGGTCGCGCGACGAGTGCTCGGACGCGTCGCGGATTCGGGAATCGTCAAAGGGGCGCACCGATGGGATCCCTCTGCTTGCATTATTACTTTTGCATTATTCTTTTGAACGTCGCTGCGGAACGAGGCGCGAGCGGTCGATAATTGACAAAGACGACGGGTATTTCGCCCGCTTTGATTCCTGAAAAAAAATCCCCCCTCTTTTTGTGCTCGAGAATCGAAGCATCGGCGTTTCGCTTGTTCATCGCCCGTTTAATCCAAAAACCTTCGGTCGGAAATCGTGTAACTGTATCGAATCGAGTCGAACGCCGACGCACGTTGACTTTTCTCGATCGAAAAAAAAAAACGGGAAAAAAAACAAAAAAAAAAAAAAATAATAAAAAGCGGGCCAGCACCCGTCGGCTCGTTTCGCCAGTCTGCCCGGTCATCCGTACGATTGCAAACACCGGGCACACAGATGAAACTACCACCCGTTGCTCCACTCCGATTGGATTGATACGAAAAAATTGGACCCGAGCTTTCCAGTCTCGCTTTCCCAGTCACTTGCGATCGAATTTGTAGAAGGAGCGAGTATTTAAGGGACGCCGCCAAGCGATCGAATTTGAAAGCGAAAGGATTATCGAGGTTACGTTATTTTTCTTTTTAACGAGCACCGCACGCAAATCCTCGAATCTCTACTCGACGCGATTGCACATACGCGCAAATCCGTATATCCAACCTACTCCCTTCTGTTCCGTTGTCACTTTGTTGCCGCTCATCGCTCGCGAATGTATGCGACTCTTTGAGGGATACGGATCGGTTGGTAAACAAGGTAAAACGTAACTTTGCTCGCGATCGTTTCATATCCGCAAGAAAATCAAACAAACCGGGCAATATCTCCCGCGTGGGAGGGGGGAGAGGTCCTCGTGATGGTTGAACGAGAGGTGTGCCAACATTTTGCGGTCGGATAAAAAGACCCGCTCGGATTCGCTCGTGTAACAACCCATGTTCCATCCATCGAGGGACGGATCGAAGCCGATCCCCTTCTCGAGAAGATTTTCTTCTCTTTTAATCGAGTCGAAATTCCGTTTCTCCACCAGCTGGACGATCGAAATTCGCCCGGATCGAGTCCCCGTGCCAAGTTTAAAGGGCAATAAATAGTCGATCGGTCGAGATCCGAGGGTTCATGAATCACGGCCTGAACGATGGAAACGCGATCTGAAGGGATGGAGGGGGCGTAGCGAAAGATTTGCGAAATCCCGTGTTTTCTGGGAACGGTGGGCTGAATCTGAAAAATGTCTCCACTCAACGATACAAATGGGAGGATTCGTCGAGGCGGCGATCGAGGACGAAAAACGAAACAAACAGGAAGGGGGGGTTTCCCTCGAGGCGCGCATCGTACACGCGATTTTCTTTCGGATCCTCGTCGCGAGAATGGAATATAGGCGTAGGTTGAAGTCGAGACCGTCACCAGACGGATCCTCTTTCCTTCCTTCCTTTGTGAAAAGTCGTTTTCGCGGAAAAGGATCAGTCATATTTCGAAAGTCTAACGAGAGAAATAGAGCGAGAGAGAGAGAGAGAGAGAGAGACACGAGCACAAGGATTCCAATTCTCCTCCGCCGACTAATTGCCCGATTAAAATATCCAGCCAGCCGTCGCCACGCTGGCCGAAGAAAAACGATCGTTTCCTTAATTACGCTGGAACTCGACCCCCGTTGATAATATCCAAGCGTCGTGGACGTGGGATATTAGAGAGGGTTTTCTTGGACCCCGGTAAAAAGACGATTTTGGTAGGTGGATTAATCGTAGGAAAAGCGATCGAGGAAACGGTTAAACCGAAACGGG
>NW_006263788.1:50403-53348 GCF_000469605.1 Apis dorsata | reverse complement strand
TCGATCTTCGAGCGTCGACGCGTTTCCGAACGGCCGCTCCTCCTCGTTTCTTTTTCGCCTCTGTTGTTCTCTTCTTCTATTTCGTTATATTTTACGTGCTCACCTTTGTTTATCGACGACTGTAAGTTGCATTTCGAAGTTTACAAATCGCATCCTCCGGTGTCGAACAGAGAGCGTCGATCGTATCGCGTATTGAATTCTCGATCACGATCTGATCCATCTGAGGGATAATCGCGATGGAACCACGTACGTTTAATTGTTTCTTTCTTTCCCTCGATCGCGCGACCGGTCGGATTCGAGAGTTTATTTTCGACACGCGGCGAGACAAATTTCGGCCGGCCACCGATCCTCCTCCTGCGAAACCGATTACGAAAACGTGGCGCAAGTTTTATCTCCGCCGCAAATTTCTCCCCATCAACTCGGGGAGGCGATATCGGGCGTAACGAACGGGGATGCTTCACCCTCTGAATACAAATAAGATGCTCGCGCTAGAGGGTTCGTGCAAGTTAATAAAACGATTAGCATCCCTCCTTTCAATTCATCAACAATGTATTTGCATAATAAGAAACGTCATCGTTTGAACGTCGAACGGTGGGAGAATTCTGAGGAGAATCCTCGCAGAAAAATTGACATCCCCCCTCCTGTCTCGGGATCTCGAATTTTATCGGCGAAGTATCGGACGGAAAACAAATTTCACGGGCTATCAAAGCGCATCGAATTAAAATACACCGCGGAACCGGTATCAAAGTGTCGAAATGAAATTTGTCGGGACCTGTTGTTTGACAACAGGCAGAAATTCGATAAAAATTAGCCGTGCCGATTATCGTTTAATTGGAAAAAAATAAAAATTATAGGACGTGACAGAGGTTCGACCGCGGGAACGGGACCCGCGTTCGTTCGGGAGATTCGAGCGAAAGTTTATTTCGTTAATCAATCGACGAATAGAGAGGCTGTCGTGATCGATATATACATATATATATAAAGAGAGAGAGAGAGAGAGATTTGGGATTGAATGTACGTTGGTTAGAACGATCGTGGAAAGATCCTCGAGCGAAGATCGACAATCACGCGAGCTTTGTTGCGTCGAAACGTTTTTGACATTCGGATGTTCGAACGACCGATTAAATATCCACCGTGTTTCCGGATCGCGTAATCAAACGCGACAAGTAAGTAACGTTGTTTTCACTTCTCGTTATTTCGCAGCCACGGATCGATAATCTCTTCCCGTCCGCCGATCCGAAATTGACTGTTACCGATCGAGATCCGGGCCGATGCAGGATCCTCGTTACCCGCTACGTTCTTCATTAAAATATCGCATATTTGTGTTTAATCGCGTTAATTACACGCTAGAATCAATATCAACGCGATATTTCGAAATCGTAAATAAATGCTAGCTTTCGACGCGCGGAACGATCGACACGACCGGATACACCGGATGGAAGTCGCGTTAAGAACTCGACGAAGATAAAGAGAGGCGAAGGGAAAAGGAGACGCTTATTTATTCCCGTTCCGTTTCGAATAACTCAACGCCAATCCCCGTAAAGAGAAATTTCGAAAGTCAGCGGAGAAAATGTTGCAAAATCTTCTACCCCGGCATCCTCGAAATATAACGTTTTCTGGAATCAATTCTCGCCCCTCTCCGTTCTTTCGCCGCTCATCTCGATCTGTCTTGGCCGTATATTTTCACCGACCGAAATTTTATCCCCCCTTGACGTCGCGGCGGGAAAGGAAAGAGGCTCCTCTCGCTTTGCGGGCGAGCGAGAGAAGGGCAGAGGTCCGATTTTAACACGCGTCCAAGCGCGAATGGTAATTTTCGAGTAAATGACGCACCCGGGTTCCCGTCAACCCGAGTGTTTTTCCCCCTGGAAACCCGGCCAGAGACACCGGTCGTCGGTCTGCGGTCTTGGGATGCGTCTTTGATCCGTGATTCTGAATCGGGTTGTATACGGGAGCGTGACTTGAAATTTCGAAGCTTACTTTTCGAGGCAACGCAAAATATTTATTCTACCCCGGCCGTTGGCGGTCAACCGGATTTTAATCCAAACAATCGCCCCTCTCTGTTCACTCTACCTCGTTGATTGTGTTTGTTTTCTCTTCCTTCCTTCCTTTTTTTTTTTTTTTTTTTTTATGTATATATAAATATATATTTCGATCGAATTTGAAGTATAAATCCTAATTTAAATTGCATTTCGATATGGAAAACGACGATTAAAATTTGTTAAGGGGGAAGGTAGTTGGGAACGGTAGAATGTAATTGATTGTAGAGTTTGGGAGCAGATTCAAAATCAAATTTGTTTCACCATATTTTTCGAGCGTGTTATCGGCCTCCCGTGGTGGGGAGGGAAACGTGCGTGTTCTATATGATATCGAGAGGTAAATATATCACGGTGAACGGTTTGGAGGGCTTTCGAAAAATCTACTCCCCCGCACCTAGAGCAATTCATCGTTTCCCGATATCAACGGGCAACGTCGAAATTTCGAAAAAAAAATATATATATATATACATACATACACACGTCCTTGTATATTAATCATTTTTTCCCATTCCCGCCCGAATACTTTGAACGCGGCCATTCCCTACATACACGTATCGTCGACCGCGTTGAAAGGATTAAAACGTTTCATCCCGTCACCCCGTTGCTTTTCTATTCTTGTTCCCTATTTCCAAAAATTCCCATTAACCCTTAAAAATCGATCGAAATTTATTTCTATAGATAACGGGCCGATCGATTCGAAAATCGACGTTCCTCGACCGAGATCGAGATCATCCCCCGTTCATTCCCCCGCTTAAAATTAATGGAGAGACGTATCGTTACTTTCCTCTTGGACGAATTAATCATCGGGCAGGGGAAAGTAAAGTTTTCTGTAAGACACGCGTCGGCGAAAGGTTGGAAAAAGTAGTTGGATAGGGTAGGAGTAGGAGCGGGGCTAGGTCGGTGACTAGG
>NW_006263788.1:49331-49600 GCF_000469605.1 Apis dorsata | reverse complement strand
AACGTTTAAACGCGGGCCGAAATGGCGATGACCGGACACCGGGGCGCGATTCGCTGGAAAATATTTACCGATTCGACGGAACGATATAACGATTGCAAATTTTTCTAACGCGATATGTATGAAACGGTTNAATATATATATATATATACGTACACAGAGATCGAAATACGATTCACGATCACGATCTAAGCGAAGAGCGCGAAAGAGCGCGACGTTCCCTCGAGGGAGGAAAAACGGGAAAAGGAGGAGAGAGGAATAAGAGTAAGAAG
>NW_006263788.1:46800-49038 GCF_000469605.1 Apis dorsata | reverse complement strand
CCTCCTCATCCTCCGCCGAGGAGCCGAGGAGCTCTCTCTCTCTGTATTTGGCGTTGGTTTGTTGAAGCTATAAGGGGACGCGAGGGGAGGTGGACAGAAGAGGAGGGCAGCGGCAAGGAGTTGTCGACACTGAAGAAATAATGGTGGCCGTCCAAGTCCGAGGAGCACGTCCTACGGCTGTGCCGTAGTCCTCGCCAAAATAAGACTGTCCCGGACTCCGTTTATTCTACCGCTGTCCAAGCCTTCCACCCCGAAAGGATAAATGCTTCTTCTTCCAACCCGGTCGCTTTATGAACGGAGCCCTGAGCCCTGTACCGCCGCCACTGGAATACTACTGGAATCCACGCCGCGTCCTCTTCGATCCTTACCTATTCACCTTACGATCGACTATTCCACACCATTATTACACACCAACCACCATCCGATTCCATTCCGGATCCACCAACGGAACGAAATAGAAGGGCCAAAAAGTGCGAAAGCGAGCGAAAGAAACAAACTTCTCCCTTCTCCTCCCCTTCTCCCTCTCTCTAGCGCCGAGCAAATAACCCCCGGAGAGAAATTAATAATAATCTCGGTTATAAACGGTTAATCGGAAAGTCGGGCGGAGGGTGTAATAATTGCGAGACTCGTTAATACGGTTTGATAGATCAACGAGGCGGGAGGCGCTATCTTAAACAGTGGGCGGAGGAGGGGGTTAAGAGCGGTGGAAAGCGGAGGCTACAAAAAGGTAACTGGCCAAGGGACAGGCCGGAGATTACCTCTCGCTGCATCTCGATTACGAGTAGGTAGGTAGTAGGTAGTAGTCCTCCTCGTTGAGAGAGCGCGCGCGCACACACACTCTTTCTCTCTCTCTCTCTCTCTCTCCTCTGCTTATCCTCGCCCTGGGGGGTTCCCCTTTGAAGGCCGACTCTCATCCACAATCGCAATCTCATCGTGCGATCTCTCGGTCTACGGATCCCTCTCCACGCGGGCCGGGGCTGTCGTCTTTCGTGTCGCAATATACGTCGCTATTAATATCGCCGGGGACAAATTACGCAATAATTAGCCGCTGTATCGGAGCTAAAGTCGATATCGAATTCATTAATTCTCCGTACGTTGCCTTTCCGTCACTCGATATCGACGCTCGAGATTGTTGGCTCCAGTCGAGATCGAGCCCGCTTATTAAACTAGTTTCCAGCTTTGCGGCCGACGAATAAACCGTCGAGTTTAAACTACCCCCTCCCCTCCCTTCCTCCGGTTATTACAACGCGTTTCAACGGTGTTCGAAACTCTTCGACGAGTGTCCTGTCACGCATCCGTCTCGAGCTTATCGTCGAGCCAGCGTCGAGAGCTATACGGAGAAGAGGTTGATCGCTATTATTATTATTGTGGAAGGAAATGGAAAGTGGAAAAAGGATGATTTATTTAATAAACGATTAATCCAAAGAACGTTGCGTTCGAACGTGAATTCGGTTCCCTTTCGGAGTGTGTCGCAAAAATAAGAAGGGAGAGCGCGACACACGGGAGCCGAAGAAAAGAGAAAGAGAGACGGAGATCAAGGGAGAATTGAAGAGGAAGAAGAGAGAGGACCGAGGGTTCGTGGGTGAGGTTGGCAATTTGCTTTGAAATCCCCGGCTTCTCTTCCAAGTCACTCCCTCTTTCCGTCTCTCTTTCAAACCACCCTTCCTGTTCCTCCGTCTCCCTTTCCTTCCCCCACGGAACCAGTCACCCTCTTCCTTCCTACGTGAGCCAGCTTGCTCGACGTAGCCATCGTTCTTCTTCCATTCGTCGGCTGACAGAAATGTATGTGCGCATCGTGATCCCGTATCATCGCCCCTCTCTCTCTCTCTCTCTTTCTTTCTCTTTCCCTTTCCCGGTATTAAAGTGGATACTCGCTGTTTGAGTTACATTTAAATTATAGAGCCGTAGTCGGGCAGCGTGTCAAAATTCACCGGCGCTCCGTGTCTGTCTTCGTTCCAATTTTTCCTTCCCTTCTCGCGTAATATCTGATTCGCAGGAAACGAGACACACTTTCGAAACTAGACAGACTAATCTTCGAGCGTGCAAGCGTACACTCGAAGGAAAGGGAAGGAAAGTATCTTTGGAAGTAAGTTTCCTCCAATATCGCTAATCTCGTCGATTCTCCAATTCCGTCTCTCGATCTCGAGGCGCCACCCCTTTTACAACGTCTCGTTGTTTGCACGAGAGTTGCTTCCACCTCTTTTTCCATCCCTCCCTCCGCGCGGAATAAGAAGCGAC
>NW_006263788.1:46320-46745 GCF_000469605.1 Apis dorsata | reverse complement strand
GCGGAAGAATCGAGATCCCCGTTCGCGTAGCCACTCGTTCCTCTCCCCGGGTTTTTTCCGGGAGCTTGCTCGTCAACTGTCCTCTCCCTCCATCCCTCGCCTCGAAAATGAAAACGCCCCTCTCCCTCCCTCGACCGACGTTCCTTCCGAGGAAATCGAGTTTAATAGTAATTTCTGTCCGCGGTGGCACTTTTGCGAGGCGTTCCCGCTCTTCTTCGTCCCATCTTTTCACATCTCTCTTCCGCGTATCTCTTCACGTCCTCGACCTATATACTCGCGAACCATTAATGCCTGGGCCTGGCCGAATCGAGAGGTTGAATTTAGCAAGCCGCATTCGCGCGCCGATTACTGTCATCATCGCGTGTTTTACGAATTATTCCTCTTTCATTTCTCCCTCCGTGTTTGTTTTTCGATTTGAGGTTAGA
>NW_006263788.1:44394-46295 GCF_000469605.1 Apis dorsata | reverse complement strand
CCAACTATTCGCGCCTCTCTCTCTCTCTCTCTCCCTCTATCGTATACGTCGTATACGAGTAGAGAAGAAAAAGGAAAAAGTGATTTTCATATTGGAGATTGCGTTTCGCGAAAATGGACAGCGTTGTTGCGTTTCGGGGGTGAAATTTCCGCGCGAATTATTCCCGCGTTCGAAACGCGAGTCGACTCGAGCGATGGGTTGGCTGCATACCCGCAAAAATGGGGCGCGCGTTGGCCTTATCGCCGATTAGAATGGTATGTTTGCCGAACAGGCCACCATAAACCAACACCATAACTGTAACACTGTTAGAGCGGGCCGGTGGGGCAATTTCAGCAACGATCACGTCGCAGGATCAATATTTGAAATCCTGAGCGCATTGTTTGCAACGATCTGCCATAGCAATAATGATTTTGCGCAAACTTTGCCGAAATTTGATTCTCACGCTCCAGGCTCAACCTCCCCTCTCTGCCACCGCTCCCTCCCTCCCTCCCTCTCTCTCTCTCTCTCTCCCCCCCTTCTGTCGTCCCGCCAAATCGCGATAATATCATTATGCCGGATAATAATATTATTCTATCCGCCGGTATTTTCCACCGATTAGAAGTAAATTAGTGGAACGGCGCGGCCACCCCTCCGAAATATTTCGCACCTGGCGAACGAGCCGTGCCCCCGCCGCGATAATTATTACCACCACCACCATTGCGTCCGTGGTTTTAAGCCACTTCATCATCCGGTTAAGTCCGTGAATCTGTCGATACTCCTCCTCCCCTTCCGCTCCCAACTAAACCCGTCCATTCCGAATCACCGAGCGTAAAATTAGCCGAGCGGCATCCCTCGCTTCGAGTCGCCCTCCACCACCGATAAACGCCCGTTTATATCCAAGAATATCGAGAAGGGAGGGAACCAAGATCTCCACAACGCGTTGCAAATTTACCATTATTCGTTTCCTCCTTCATTCGTTTGAAAAATCTGTCGTGGAGAAAAGTCCACTTTTCAACCCGATCATTTCTCTTCTTCCTCCCCCTCCGAGGAACGCACCTCCTCTTGCTCCATCCTTGGACTATCACACGGTTAAGAGCGATTCTAATTATGTTAATTAGCCGGCGCAACGCGGTCGAAAAGTTCGGTCGTTCGCGATGAGTCTTTTACTCTCTGGATTTCTCTCTCTCTCTTTCTCTCTGGAGGAAGCATGGAGCAGCAGAGTACCTCTTGTAAAGGAGGATTTTCACGCGGAACTGCGGCGCGTTTTAATATACGGTGGAAGGGAGGAGGGAGGAGCGATATAATCCTATCCTCTTTATTAAAACTAGTTATCACTTTAATAATTGCCCTTGCTTTCTCTCGTTCGTGGTGTTTCGAGGATCCAGGGGTGATGGTCGCGAGTTGTTGAAGATTTATATACCGTTCCTGAAACGGATAGGATAAGTTAAAGGGTAAATCGATTGCTGCTTTTTCTTCCCTCGATTATTAAATTCCGTTTGATCCTTCCCACCTTTCGTGAGAATCCCTCGCGGTGGAATGGGGAGATAACAAGATTCTTTGGCGAATAAAACGCTCAGGGACGAATATCGCGAAACATCTCGATTGGAGGAGGGGAGGAATCGGATCCTAATGCAATTGGCGGCGTGCAATTGGACGATCCTGGACGAGTCGAAAATGTTTTCGTCTCGAAGAGAATTCCTCAATCGCGGTGTGCGCCTCGACCGTTTCCCGAGTTTAGCGGGAATCGAGGAAGGAATGGAAGGAGGAGCCGCCTCGAGTAACGGCAAAAAACGTTTCACCGCCAAATTCATTTCCTAATACGTCCGCTTACGCGGTCTAGAATTCGTCCGCGCCAAAGGTTCATGTTAAAATCTTGGCCGGGGATGCTTCTTCGAAGATGCTCGATCGACGAGGCAAAGAAC
>NW_006263788.1:40870-44194 GCF_000469605.1 Apis dorsata | reverse complement strand
GAAGAAGAAGAAGAAGAAGAAGAAGGAGAAGGAGAAGGGGGTTTTCCATAGGTGTATCGATGCGTTAATTAAAGGATGGCGTTTCCGCCACGGATTCCGCTTTCCAGGAACGGAAATAGCAATCGGAATTATTTCCGATAAACGAATTTTCGATCGGTCATAAAATCATGTCCGTGATCGTTTCACGTTTCGCGTTTTTGTAATTTTCGACGGAGGAATTATACGAGTGGGAGGGGGGAGCGCAAATATTTGTGCAGCTGCGCCGTGTTTGATTTTGACTCGCTGTACATCTGAATTAATTATAAAGAGAACAAGTTCGGTATTGTTGCGAGTGATAGACTATTAACCGTAGTTAACCGGAACCGCGCGATTTATTCAACTAATTTACACGTATGTTATCGATGAAGGGTTACGAAAGATGCGTGCTTCGTGCATGTACAACTTGTTTGTTCTTTCCGTTTTTAACTCGAGACCCGCACTCGAGTTCTCGTCTTTTCAAATTATCCAATTTCGATCGGGCGATGTTGAAATTCTCGTCGAATCGAGAATTTTGTTTTTCAACGTTTCGTTTACGAGGATACTTTCGAATAATCGGGTGTACGTTGGAAAATTAAAAAAAAAAGGAAAAGAAAGCTTAATTTATTGCAACGAAAATAAGATAATAAACGCCTTTATTTTTCTTCGATTAACGAGAGAAGTCTCTTCTCTACGAAGAGAGTTATGCAAAATAGTAATAGTAGGAACAACGGATTCGTGTTCCATTGTCTGTGCGATAAACGCGAAATTCGCGAAACCATGCGGAAATCGGAACAAAAAGGCGAGGATAGGGTGGAAAGGACAAGCCGCAGGAACGAGCGTGGCCTTCTATGACGAGGCCGCGCTCGAAATGGTTGCATCTCCTGCTGCTCGTCGTTACGCCAATCCCGGATGCAAATTTATGATGATTTAATATATGGTGCTGCCGAACTGCTCCAGGACCGCGCCACATTTTTATCCTCCTTCTACGTAATTCCTTTCATCCGCCGTCGACGAGGCAGGAAAGGATCTTTCGTTGTTCCGAAAGAAAAAAAAAAGGAAAAAAAAGAAAAAGAAAAAAGAAACGATTGAAACGTTATTACTGTCGACGATTGCATTCCTCTTATTCGGGGAAAGGGGAGGGAACAGGTGATTTATTAATAAAAGACTCGATAATTGGTTTATTTTGACGGGCGAAGACGACGATGTGATCTAATAATATCGAAATCGTATTTTATTTATTTTTGAATCCTTTGGAGAGAATATCTTTTTGAATATCGGAGAGAACTTGTTGCGCGTGATTAAAAAAATTGATAAGGATCGGAAAATAGAACGAAAGCGAGAGAAAAGAATAACAGCGGTAACAAAAGTTTTTAACGATCCGGTATTAAAATTCCATCGACCGCAGATGAGACGAAACATCGTCATCTCCACGATATAATATAATAGATTCAACCACTTGGAAAGAAGTTTGGACCGTTAGATCAAAGCAGATCAATTCGCATAAGAATAACTCGAGTCTCTTTGATTCCTCGAAAAAATAACGAAAATCACCTTTGAGGGCGGAAATACGTTTAACCTTCATCTTTTTTTCAACGATTAATATCCTTTAAAATATTCACAATTTCGAAACAAAGATTCGAACTAACTAATTAACCACGCGATCAACGTTCGATTTCCAATCGATGAATCGAAATTCACGAATCTATGAATCCCATTATTCCTTTCAAATCGATTACACCGCAAGATCAAAAGGGCGAAATTTTTGATAAATTTTCGTCAACGCGGATACCAGCGTTTGATCCTCGCTTAATCGCGAATCAAGTGGGCCGGCCAGGCTGCGGGCCATCGGGCCGAGAGAGAGAGAGAGAGGAAAAAAAAAGAATTTATGTACGCGCGCGAGCGACAGGTGCGATGGAATCGTGCCAATTGAACGCGGCGCGGATTGTCGTCCGACGCCTCAATGTCGTCGTTCGTTCTCATATTTCGCGGCCGACGATTTATAGCGAATCCGAGACTATGGGCTATAAACCGAACGATGGGATTATATGCGGAGCGTATAATGGCTGGGGTGGGGCGAAAATACTCTCTGAAACCACGGTGTATTTCTGATCTCGCGTATTTCGGGGGAAGAGAGGGGGGTAAGAATCATAATAGCTCGTCTTCGTCGGTGTCGTATACGAAACGAAACGTTCGCCGACGAATTATTCGGGTTAACGTTGTAATTTGTATGTAAGCTCGTTCCAGGATCATCAGTGTTTTATTAATGAGCCGCGTTCGTATATATATATATATATATATACGTATACAGTCGAGGCGCTGAGCGGTATTTAATGACGAGAGGGGGGGGGGACGGTTGTTCGAAGGACAAGGACGAGTTCCATCGTGTGGCTCGCGCTCGATCGAGACATCGAACTCTCGAGGAGAAGATCGGCGGCCGGTCCAATTTGTTTAAAACTCCGCGAGGATCCGACGAGGATGAAAGAAGGAAAGGAAGATTCTGACAGTTTTTTAATGGGGTTCGCGTTATTGATTCACCCCATTTTTTTTCATTAATTTCTTTTTTCCTTTTTTCTTTTTTCCTTTTTTTTTTTTTTTTTTTTTTTTTTTTTTTTTTTTTCTTCTTTTCAACTTCAACAACTAGCGTTACGTCAATATGGGGGATGACGGGGCAAAGGGCTCCGGGTCGGTATTAACAAGCGGTTAAATGAACTCGATGAAATGAAAAACGTCGGTACGTGTATCGAGGCTCGCCGAGTGTGGGTGGATTTCATCATGCCTCGCCGCTCGTTGATTCCGTTATAACATGTCATATCCGCTCGCCGATAATTCCAGGATTCGCCAGGCCGAGCGAGCTTGGAGGAGGGAGGAAAAAAAAAACGAGGAGGGGAGGTATGGAGAATTGGGGTAAAAATCGTCGTTTACGCAACGATAAGGGGTGAAATTCGTTTCACAACCACGCGTTAATCTATCGTTTTCCAATGTCTAATTGTCCGGTCGGCCGGCCGGATTAAACGTTTCTCGATAAATCACGCGGCCACGGATCTATATTATATGGGGGAGGAGGAGAAAGAGGGAGAAAAAAAAAAAAAAAACTTCACCTCCACGATGAGGGTTGTGGATCAACGTTTGCCCCGAGCGTTGGACAAACCGTTGGCGGTTCGATGGCGCGACGAACGATATTTCAACCGAATTTTCACTCCAATTATTTTCCAAAGTCGAAAATTCTCTCTCTACATTCTCTCTCCCGCTCTCGGCCGACGGTCGAAAGAATCACGCGACAACGTGGTCGTTTAAAGGGGGCGGCTT